>NC_057799.1:261606153-261837664 GCF_018294505.1 Triticum aestivum | reverse complement strand
TTTTTTTCTCTGTCTTTTTTTTTTCTCTCCCTCTTTCCAAGACAAACTAGATAAGATGCAGATTGGATCAAGCGAAGATGTGAACGACCTCAACTATGATTGTGACAATGAACTATGGGTAGCACATGGTGGAATTTGATGGATGGTGTGGTGGACAGCAGAAGGGATAACGATGCAGCGGCGACGTGACTAATGTGAACAGAACTCGAAACTCTAAACGAACTAGACCCTAAGACCAGCAACTCGACACGACGATGCAACCGATAATTCAATAATGCAAACAATGAATAGAAAATTGCAAAGGCTCAGACTGGCTTGGACAAAAAGATGAATAAATCTAACTTTTTTGTGGCTTTTTCTTGGACAATAGGTAAGAAAATAAATCTAATCTAGAGGAAACTGGAAATTCTCACCGAGCAACCTGAAAACTGATACCACTTGATAGAGGCGAGGGTGTCCCGATCTTTCGATGAGATGATAACTATCGATTTGGTGGAGACGACTTTGACGATCCGACTACAAACGTGCACGACGTTGCGCCTTATCAATCGCTAAACCAATCTCCTGAGGTTACTGACGATGCCGGAAGCACGATCAGCCTGACCACGAAGGTCTATTCCTGCAAGCAATCGAAGAACGAGCAAGAATATGATAATGCAATCTGAATATTGCGAATATATATGAAGTATTGATAGTGGTGGGGATCCGTAAGTGGTCTTGGTCTGGTCGTTGGACACAAACGAAGTACACGAAGTTGCAATGGCTAACTTTTAACTAAACAAATCCCAAGGAAAAAGCTACTAGATGGATCTACTTATATAGGAGCAAGGGGTGGCGGCCAAGGAGGTGGGAGGACGTCCCAAGGCAGCCTAAAACCAACCCTAGGTCGTACAAGGCACATGGGCCCAAGTGGAGGTGATGCAACACCTTTGGACTTGTAGTTTGACTCGGATTCTGGTGCAACGTCAGATTCTTTCGACCATAACTCAATGCTCCGGACGAATTTAAAGGTGAATCCAATTATGTTGGAAAGAGCACGAAATCTAGTTTCCGACAAAAAAAGAATCACCCAATTCGGAGTCCGTATGAAAAAGTTGTTGGCGTTTTGAGTCAGGTATGTCTGTGCAGTCCGAATTTGAATCCAGAACGTGAGAGACTTGGACTCTATCTTCTCTTGGGCCAAAAGTGACGTGAGAGAACTTTTTGAACAGCAAGTAAACATCTCTTTCTCCCTTATCTTCATATGTGGATTGCACAAATGTCTCATACACCTGCAATTAGACAAAACACAAAAGTGTGTGAAGTATTTTTGTTCTGTATAACATAAATAGATTATTGAATAGTTTGCACTAGAAATCACCTGACAAATATGCATATATGCAATATTTTTGGTCGTATCAAAGGTAGTCATGTCCTCATCACTACCACAAATCGTCCAATAAAAGCACGTAAAACTTCGTTCATTAGTCTCATGAAAGTACTAGGTGCATTAGTTAACCCAAAAGGCATGACTAACCACTCATATAAACCAAACTTAGTTTTAAATGCTGTTTTCCATTCATCTCCCAGTTTCATACGAATTTGATGGTATCCACTACGCAAATCAACTTTGGAAAATATTGTAGAGCCACTCAATTCATCAAGCATATCATCTAGCCTAGGAATAGGATGACGATAACGAATAGTAATGTTATTAATGCCTCTACAATCAACACACATACGCGATGTACCATCCTTTTTAGGCATAAGTATAATAGGAACAGCACAAGGACTAAGAGATTCGTGTATATAACCTTTGTCGAGCAGCTCCTGTACTTGACGCATAATCTCCTTCGTCTCCTCTGGATTGGTACGGTATGGTGCACGGTTGGGTAGCGATGCACCGGGAATTAAGTCAATTTGATGCTCAATCCCTCGAATAGGTGGTAATCCCGGTGGCACGTCTTGTGGAAAGACGTCAGCGAACTCCTGCAAAATGTTAGTGACAGCAGGGGGCAAAGAGGAAGGCACGTCCTCGAATGAAAATAATGCCTCTTTGCACACAAAAGCATAGCAAACAGATTTGTTGAAATCTAGCTCATCAATATCAGATTCTGTGGCAAGTATACATGCACTTTTCAATTTAATTTCAGAAACAACACTAGATGGTTTATTATTAGGTTTCATTTGTTGCTCAAATTCTTTTGCCACAATCTGATTTTCACTCTTATTTTTCTCCTGCTTTGCTTTATTAGCTCTATTAATGTCATCTTTCAAAATGGAATCAGGAGTCATAGGAAGCAAAGTAATATTTTTATCCTTATGAACAAGAGTATACTGATTGTTTCTACCATGGTGTACAGAGTTTTTATCAAATTGCCATGGTCTACCAAGTAATAAGGAACATGCTTGCATGGGTACCACATCACAATCAACATAATCAGCATATGTAGAGATACTAAAATGCACACGAACAGTACGTGTTACCTTAACCTTGCCGCTGTTGTTGAACCATTGGATGTAGTAAGGATGTGGATGTGGTCTTGTGGTGAGAGATATTTTCCACACCATCTCCATGCTAGCCAAGTTGTTACAGCTCCCTCCATCTATGATGACACGAACAGAACGTTCCTTCACAACTCCCTTTGTATGGAACAAATTATGCCTCTCATTTTGCTCTGCTTGTGTGACCTGCACACTCAAAACACGTTGAGCAACTAAACATTCATACCTGTCAGCGTCTTCAGGAGCCATGTATTGCGTCTCATTTTCAGAATCATCTCCACCATGTTCTTCACGTGTAATAGCCAGAGTCTCCTCATCATAGTCACTAGCGGACTCATACCCACCATCCTGAGTAGCAATCATTACACGCAGAGATTTGCATTCTCGCGCATAATGTCCTCTTCCCTTACAATGACGACAAATAATATCACTTGTGTGCCCTGTTGATGCCATGGAAGAAGAAGAGCTCTGTGCAGGCCCGGCAGGTGCGCTCTTGGCAGATAGTGGTGGTTGTGCCTGCTTTCTTGTATCACGGCTGGAGGTGAACCTGATGGAGGTGCTGGTGCAGTGGAAGTAGAAGATGCACGCGGTGTCCATGATGAAGGTCGACCTGCAGAAAAGTTAGTTCGCGCCAATGCTTGTCGATCCTGCACTTCACGTTCAGCTTTATAAGCAAGATGGAATAAACGAGTGATATTAGTATACTCCTTATACTCTAGAATGGTCTGAATCTCTCTATTTAAACCACCCATAAAACGTGCAAGCATAGCTTCATTCTCCTCAACAATACCACATCTAATCATGCCAGTTTGTAATTCCTGATAATATTCTTCTACAGAATTTTTCCCTTGTCGTAAACGCTGCAGTTTTTGAAGCAATTCACGTTGATAATATGGTGGAACCCAACGAGTATGCATAGCAGTTTTCAAAGCAGCCCAAGTAGCTGGAATAGGATATAATCTACAATGTTCAGACCACCATACACATGCAAAACTAGTGAAAGCACAAACAGCAGCAGCAACCCGTCTCTCCTCGGGATATTGTAAACATGTAAAACGTTGTTCAGTTTCTAACTCCCAAGTAAGATATACATCAGGAATGTATCTACCCTCAAACGGTGGAATATTCAATTTCAGTTTAGGAACATGGTCATGATCTCGTACCTGAGGTGGTGGTGCAGGCCTATCGTTGCGAATATATACCTGAGGTCGACCTGCTGGATGTGGTGCTGGTGGCTGCACGTAGTTCTGATTTTGATCAACCTCATCCTCATAATCGCCCGCATAATCGACATCCTCCTCAGCCGCCGAAGTAGCAGGAGCCAAAGAAGCATCAACAATAGGTGCAGCGGCACCCGAATTTTGACCAGTCTCAATTGGAACGCGCTGTGCTCGTCCCACTTGATTTGGAAGGCGGCGTTGGAGATGTGGTTGTTGTTGTTGTAGAGGTGCGACAGGTGCAGCCGGTGGTGGTTGGGGAAGACGCTTGAGCAATTCATTAAACCTGTTATCCAGCTTTGTCTCAAACGACTTCTCCACGGAATCTATCTTCTCCATAGCCTCTTCAAATCTGTTTAGCACATCTCCCACCTGGCCACTCATCATTTGCTGAAATTTATCATGCAACCCCTTGTTCGTCATGTTCTCCCAATCAGTCTCATCGGCTTGTGATCCTGCCATGGTTAGAAGCAATAGAAACACAAAAGAATATGATCCTACAGACTACTAGGAAGTGGTGGTGATGGTGGTGTGTCACAAATCCTTCAAGCGAATCTCAAATTCTTACCAGTTCTTACCCAGCAGCAGGTGGTGATCGGCAACCGTTGTAGTCAAAACTCTCAAAGCTTGGATAGAGCGATTACCAGGGAGAGTCAAACGCACGACGTAGATGTATGTGGAGCTGGGAAGGCTTATAATATGGTAGCAAAAAGGGTCAACAATAATCAATTCAGATATGCAAAGTTGAATAAACGCTCAACGACGGTACTGTGCTGGTCCTAGGCTAGACCGTGCTAGAGACGCGAGCCTAGAACACTAACAAAATCACGGCGCTGCACGTAAACAAGGGAGGAGCACACTCTGAATTTTTTTTTTCACTTTTTTTTGCTCCGCAACATTTTTTTTCGAAAAAGTCTACAAATGGTCTAAAAACTGCCTAGCCAGAATTTTCCAGACTTAGTTTTTTTTAAACTGGAACTATTTTTCTACTGCGGGTAACACAAAAGTTTGGGAGTCCTTCTCTGTCACGACTCGGGGTATGGCGTGATCTAGAAATCCAAAACAGAGTAACAAAATACTGGACTTGGACTAGGACTGGTGGCGGAGATGAATCTGGTGGAACTCGGTCTGGTGGCGGAGATGAATCTGGTGGAACTCGGACTGGTGGCGGATATATGTTGCAGGTGTACTCGGATTGGCGTGATGGCAGCGGATATGTGGTGGCGTATATGGACTCGGATTGGCGGTGAATATGTGGTGGTGGTATATGGCAGCGGCGATGAAGTTGGTGCGGTGGTGGTATATGGCAGCAGCGATGATGATGATGCGGTGGTGATATATGGCAGCATCGACGTGACAACCTGTGAACAGAACTCGAAACTCTAAAGGACTGGACGCTAAGACCAGCAACTTGACACGACGCTGCAACCGCAAATTCAACAAAGCAAACACAGAAAAGATTATGCAAAGGCTCAGATTGGTTCGGATAGGATGAACTAACCCTAAAAATTTTTTTGGCTTTTTCGTGGACTATAGGTATGAAGAACAAACTCGATCTAAACTACGAAAAACTATAAAATCTCACCGAGCAACCTGGAAATCTGATACCACTTGATAGAGGCAAAGGTGTCCCGTCTTTCGATGAGATGATGGATATCGCTTTGGTGGAAGTCGACTTTGACGATCCGACTACGAACGTGCGATGACGTCGCGCCTTAGCAATCGCTAAACCAACTCCGAGAGGTTATTGACCACGCCGGAGCACGATCAACCTGACCACGAGGGTCTGTTTCCTGCGAGCAAACGAAGAACAAGCAAGAAACTAAGATTGCAATCTGGATATTGCGAATATAAGATGAAAGCTTTATTGATCAAGGTGGGGTTCTGTGACGCCTTTGTCTGGTCGTTGAACACAAACGAAGTACGCGAAGTTGCAGCTATGGCGAACTTTTAATCTAAACAAAACCCCAAAGTCTAAACGACGCCCTAAGGGCTGTATATATGGAGGAAGAGGGGGGAATTTCGTGGCCCTTGGGGAAGGGGTCCGAGACCAACCCTATCTCTTGTTTCCCCACACATACGGACTCTAAAAACAGCCTATACTCAAGTATTTCGAAATTACATGGGCCTGGCCCAATAATAAGGTGACGCAGCACCTAGAATAGCCTCTGGACGAAAGTTATGAAGTAGCTTCTTGTATATTTCGTCCAAGGCTTCATGCATGCATTATGGTGGCTTGAACGTCCTGAAATCATCACTTGTAACTCCGTTCTTGTTCCCCATGCGCATGCCATCATCTCCATGCTTGTTCTTGCTCCAATGTTCATCCTTCTCAAAGCTAGGCCCTTCATTTGTAAGCAAAACAAATGTATCCAATTTAGGCAGCATCATATTCTCATGAATATTAGAATCATTACCAAGAAACGGAAGTACCTGGTAATTTAATTGGCGTGCGCGAGCTCTAGTAATTGGTCCAGTATATATAGCAGCAGGGGCTGTGGGTGTAACAATGGTATTGATGTCCTCATCACAATGCCTCGTAGTGGAGGTAGACCCGGAGGTAGCTCATCGGGGAAAACATCTTGGAATTCCTGCAATAAAGAAGATAACACCAAGGGTAGATTGTGAGAGGTGTTTGTTTTTGGTGCCTCGTCCTTGCACAATAGGACATAGTGTAGGACACTCGATGGGTTCTCACACACTTCTCTCATCTCACGTTTGGTGGCAAAGAGGACTAAGTTTTTCTTGTCGCTCATCGTGGAGGCACTCAATTTGGGCTTGTGGCGCTCACTCTCTTTTTGGTGGCTCACTCTCTCACTATTCTCTCCACGATGGGTTGCTTGCTTGTCGGCGATCACTTGGCTTGGAGACATGGGACTTAGCATATACTCCTTCCCTTTCATCTTGAAGCTATAGTGGTTTGTGCGTCCATTGTGGATGACACCTCGGTCAAATTGCCATGGTCGTCCAAGAAGAAGGTGGCACACGCTCATCGGAAGGACATCACACTCCAAAGTGTCTTCGTAACCTCCGATATTGAAAGAGACTTGTACCCTATGCTCGACTTGGATGGTGCCGGTGTCGCTTAGCCATTGAACCTTGTAGGGGTGCGGGTGTTTCATCTTGACCAATTGGAGTTTGGAGCATAGTTCTTCACTTGCGAGGTTCTGGCAACTCCCTCCATCGATGATGACCTTGACGGACCTTCCATTGATTCTGGCTTTAGTGTGGAAAATATGGCATCTTTGATCTTTGTCTTGTTGATGTTGAAGAGTCAAGACCTTGGAGACAACAAGAGCGGGACTTGAATCTTCATCACAAAAGATTTGATCATCTTCATCTTCACTGTTCACTTGTCGGTGCATGGCCACTTGCTCAAGGGCTTCCATTTCTCCTTCACTCATTGAGTCATAGGTTCCGTCGTCGTTGAGGATCATGGTGCGCTTGTTTGTGCACTCAAAGGACATGTGGCCTCGGCCTCTGCATGTGAAGAATTTGAAGGAACTTGTCTTGATGGTCTCATTGGTTGGGGTATATGATGATGAAGCTCGCGGTTTGAAGTTGCTTGTAGTAGGAGGGCGACTTGAGCTTGTCGAAGCTTTCTTGTAACTTGACTTGTCGCCGTTGCTTGTAGATGGCTTGGTTGAGGTAGTAGTTGTTGGAGTCGGCGAAGCTTGATTGTTGGAGAGGCCATAGGACTTGGATGAGAACTTGGCATATTTGAAGTCGTCTTGCACTTGGCGTTCCGCTTTGGTAGCTTGGTGCACTAGCTCGATGAGGTTCGAGTATGGTTGGAAGTCGGCAATCTTCTTGATAGAGGCAAAGGTGTCCCGTCTTTCGATGAGATGATGGATATCGCTTTGGTGGAAGTCGACTTTGACGATCCGACTACGAACGTGCGAGGACGTCGCGCCTTAGCAATCGCTAAACCAACTCCGAGAGGTTATCGACCACGCCGGAGCACGATCAACCTGACCACGAGGGTCTGTTTCCTGCGAGCAAACGAAGAACAAGCAAGAAAGTGAGATTGCAATATGGATATTGCGAATATAAGATGAAAGCTTTATTGATCAAGGTGGAGTTCTGTGACGCCTTTGTCTGGTCGCTGAACACAAACGAAGTACGCGAAGTTGCAGCTATGGCGAACTTTTAATCTAAACAAAACCCAAAGTCTAAACGACGCCCTAAGGGCTGTATATATGGAGGAAGAGGGGGGGAATTTCGTGGCCCTTGAGGAAGGGGTCCGAAACCAACCCCATCTCTTGTTTCCCCACACATACGGACTCTAAAAACAGCCTATACTGATGTATTTCGAAATTACATGGGCCTGGCCCAATAATAAGGTGACGCAGCACCTAGAATAGCCTCTGGACGAAAGTTATGAAGTAGCATCTTGTATATTTCGTCCAAGGCTTCATGCACGCATTATGGTGGCTTCAACGTCTTGAAATCATCACTTGTAACTCCGTTCTTGTTCCCCATGCGCATGCCATCATCTCCATGCTTGTTCTTGCTCCAATGTTCATCCTTCTCAAAGCTAGGCCCTTCATTTGTAAGCAAAACAAATGTATCCAATTTAGGCAGCATCATATTCTCATGAATATTAGAATCATTACCAAGAAACGAAAGTACCTGGTAATTTAATTGGCGTGCGCGAGCTCTAGTAATTGGTCCAGTATGTATAGCAGCAGGGGCTGTGGGTGTAACAATGGTATTGATGTCCTCATCATCCTCCCCTTCTTGAAATGAAGTCGTCCTCGACGGAAGCTCATCTTCCTCACCCAAATAAGGCTTCAAATCTGCAATGTTAAAAGTGGGACTAACCCCAAAATCTGCAGGCAGCTCAAGTTTATATGCATTATGATTTATTTTCTCTAACACCTTAAAAGGACCATCAGCACGTGGCATTAGCTTTGATTTGCGCAAATCAGGAAATCTATCCTTACGCAAATGTAACCAAACAAGATCTCCAGGTGCAAACACAACATGTTTTCTACCCTTATCTCCAGCAAGTTTATATTTAGCATTCATACGCTCAATGTTTTCCTTAGTTAACTCATGCATTTTTAAGATCAATTCAGCACGTTGTTTAGCATCAAAATTAACCTTCTCCGAAGATGGAAGAGGCAACAAATCAATAGGTGCACGAGGTAGGAAACCATACACAATTTCAAAAGGGCACATCTTAGTAGTAGAATGCAATGAACGATTATAAGCAAACTCAATATGAGGCAAGCAGTCTTCCCACATTTTCTTATTATTCTTCAAAACAGCCCTAAGCATAGTAGACAATGTTCTATTGACTACTTCAGTTTGTCCATCAGTTTGGGGGTGACAAGTAGTACTAAAAAGCAGTTTAGTCCCCAACTTAGCCCATAAACATCTCCAAAAGTGGCTAAGAAATTTAGTATCACGATCTGAAACAATAGTATTTGGCACACCATCCAAGCGAATAATTTCACGAAAGAACAAATCAGCAACATTAACAGCATCATCGCTTTTATGACATGGTATAAAGTGCGCCATTTTCGAGAATCTATCCACGACAACAAATATGCTATCCCTCCCCTTCTTTGTTCGAGGTAAACCTAAAACAAAGTCCATAGATATATCCTCCCAAGGAACACTAGGTACAGGCAAAGGCATATATAAACCATGAGGATTGAGTCGTGACTTAGCTTTTTGACATGTAGTGCAGCAAGCAACAAAACGCTCAACATCCCGTCTCATCTTTGGCCAAAAGAAATGTGTAGCAAGTACGTCCTCCGTCTTCTTCACGCCAAAGTGTCCCATTAATCCTCCTCCATGCGCCTCCTGCAACAACAAAATACGAAGAGAGCTAGCTGGAATGCATAGCTTGTTAGCACGGAACACAAATCCATCATTAACGACAAACTTGTTCCAGGTTCTTCCTTCTTTACAATTCTGCAATACATCTTTAAAATCAGCATCATGCACATATTGATCTTTGATGGTCTCCAAACCAAATATTTTGAAGTCAAGTTGTGAAAGCATAGTATAGCGACGAGACAATGCATCAGCAATAACATTTTCTTTACCCTTCTTGTGTTTAATGACATAAGGGAAAGTTTCAATGAATTCAACCCATTTAGCATGTCTACGATTCAGTTTAGCTTGACTTTTAATATGTTTCAAAGATTCATGATCAGAATGTATAACAAATTCTTTGGGCCATAAATAATGTTGCCATCTTGTAATAACACACCTCCTAATCCAATGCCACTAGCATCACATTCAAGCTCAAAAGTCTTATTAAAATCAGGAAGTTGGAGTAAAGGAGCATGTGTCAACTTATCTTTCAATACCGTGAAGGCTTCTTCCTGTGCGGTACCCCAAACAAAAGGCACATCCTTCTTTGTAAGCTCGTTGAGAGGTGCAGCAATGGTGCTAAAATCTCTCACAAAACGCCTATAGAAACCAGCGAGTCCAAGAAAACTCCGCACTTGTGTGACCGTTTTGGGCTGCGGCCAACTCTCAATAGCTTCAATCTTGGCTTTATCAACTTCAATTCCCTGTGGAGTAACAACATAGCCAAGAAAAGATACTCGGTCGGTGCAAAAGGTGCACTTCCCAAGGTTACCAAACAAACGTGCATCACGTAGAGCAATAAAAACAGCACGTAAATGTTCCAAAGATTTGCTATAAATCAGTATATCATCAAAATAGACTACCACAAATCGTCCAATGAAAGCACGTAAAACTTCGTTCATTAGTCTCATGAAAGTACTAGGTGCATTAGTTAACCCAAAAGGCATGACTAACCACTCATATAAACCAAACTTAGTTTTAAATGCAGTTTTCCATTCATCTCCCAATTTCATACGAATTTGATGGTATCCACTACGCAAATCAACTTTGGAGAATATTGTAGAGCCACTCAATTCATCAAGCATATCATCTAGCCTAGGAATAGGATGACGATAACAAATAGTAATATTATTAATGCCTCTACAATCAACACACATACGCGACGTACCATCCTTTTTAGGCACGAGTATAATAGGAACAGCACAAGGACTAAGAGATTCGCGTATATAACCTTTGTCGAGCAGCTCCTGTACTTGACGCATAATCTCCTTCGTCTCCTCTGGATTGGTACGGTATGGTGCACGGTTGGGTAGCGATGCACCGGGAATTAAGTCAATTTGATGCTCAATCCCTCGAATAGGTGGTAATCCCGGTGGCACGTCTTGTGGGAAGACGTCAGCGAACTCCTGCAAAATGTTAGTGACAGCAGGGGGCCAAGAGGAAGGCACGTCCTCGAATGAAAATAATGCCTCTTTGCACACAAAAGCATAGCAAACAGATTTGTGGAAATCTAGTTCATCAATATCAGATTTTGTGGCAAGTAAACATGCACTTTTCAATTTAATTTCAGAAACAACACTAGATGGTTTATTATTAGGTTTCATTTGTTGCTCAAATTCCTTTGCCACAATCTGATTTTCACTCTTATTTTTCTCCTGTTTTGCTTTATTAGCTCTATTAATGTCATCTTTCAAAATGGAATCAGGAGTCATACGAAGCAAAGTAATATTTTTATCCTTATGAACAAGAGTATATTGATTGTTTCTACCATGGTGTACAGAATTTTTATCAAATTGCCATGGTCTACCTAGTAATAAGGAACATGCTTGCATGGGTACCACATCACAATCAACATAATCAGCATATGTAGAGATACTAAAATGCACACGAACGGTACGTGTTACCTTAACCTTGCCGCTGTTGTTGAACCATTGGATGTAGTAAGGATGTGGATGTGGTCTTGTGGTGAGAGATAGCTTCTCCACCATCTCCATGCTAGCCAAGTTGTTACAGCTCCCTCCATCGATGATGACGCGAACAGAACGTTCCTTCACAACTCCCTTTGTATGGAACAAATTATGCCTCTGATTTTGCTCTGCTTGTGTGACCTGCACACTCAAAACACGTTGAGCAACTAAACATTCATACCTGTCAGCGTCTTCAGGAGCCATGTATTGCGTCTCATTTTCAGAATCATCTCCACCATGTTCTTCACGTGTAATAAGAGCCAAAGTCTCCTCATCATAGTCACTAGCGGACTCATACCCACCATCCTCAGTAGCAATCATGACACGCTGAGATTTGCATTCTCTCGCAAAATGTCCTCTACCCTTACAACGACGACAAATAATATCACTTGTGTGCCCTGTCGATGCCATGGAAGAAGAAGAGCTCTGCGCAGGCCCGGCAGGTGTGCTCTTGGCAGAGAGTGGTGGTTGTGCCTGCTTTCTTGTATCACGGCTGGAGGTGGCACCTGATGGAGGTGATGGTGAAGTGGAAGTAGAAGATGCACGCGGTGTCCATGATGAAGGTCGACCTGCAGAAAAGTTAGTTCGCGCCAATGGCTGTCGATCCTGCACTTCACGTTCAGCTTTACAAGCAAGATGGAATAAACGAGTGATATTATTATAATCCTTATACTCTAGAATGGTCTGAATCTCTTTATTTAATCCACCCATAAAACGTGCAAGCATAGCTTCATTCTCCTCAACAATACCACATCTAATCATGCCAGTTTGTAATTCCTGATAATATTCTTCTACAGAATTTTTCCCTTGTCTTAAACGCTGCAATGTTTGAAGTAATTCACGTTGATAATATGGTGGAACCCAACGAGTACGCATAGCAGTTTTCAAAGCAGCCCAAGTAGTTGGAACAGGATATAATCTACAATGTTCAGACCACCAAACACATGCAAAGCTAGTGAAAGCACAAACAGCAGCAGGAACACGTCTCCCCTCAGGATATTGTAAACATGTAAATCGTTGTTCAGTTTCTAACTCCCAAGTAAGATATATATCAGGAACATATCTACCCTCAAATGGTGGAATATTCAATTTCAGTTTAGGGAGATGGTCATGATCTCGTACCTGAGGTGGTGGTGCCGGCCTACCGTTGCGAATATATACCTGAGGTCGACCTGCTGGTGGTGGTGCTGGTGGCTGCACGTAGTTCTGATTTTGATCAACCTCATCCTCATAATCGCCCGCATAATCGTCATCCTCCTCAGCCGCCGCAGGAGCAGGAGCCAAAGAAGCATCAACAGTAGGTGCAGCAGCACCCGAATTTTGACCAATCTCAATTGGAACGCGCTGTGCCCGTCCCACTTGATTTGGAAGGCGGCGTTGGAGATGTGGTTGTTGTTGTTGTAGAGGTGCGACATGTGCAGCCGGTGGTGGTTGGGGAAGACGCTTGAGTAATTCAGTAAACTTGTTATCCAGCTTTGTCTCAAACGACTTCTCCACGGCATCTATCTTCTCCATAGCCTCTTCAAATCTGTTTAGCACATCTCCCACCTGGCCACTCATCATTTGCTGAAATTTATCATGCAACTCCTTGTTCGTCATGTTCGCCCAATCAGTCTCATCGGCTTGTGAACCTGCCATGGTTAGCAGCAATAGAAACACAAAAGAATATGATCCTGCAGACTACTAGAAGTGGTGGTGATGGTGGTGTGTCACAAAACCTTCAAGCGAATCTCAAATTCTTACCAGTTGATAGAGGCGAGGGTGTCCCGATCTTTCGATGAGATGATAACTATCGATTTGGTGGAGTCGACTTTGACGATCCGACTACAAACGTGCACGACGTTGCGCCTTAGCAATCGCTAAACCAATCTCCTGAGGTTACTGACGATGCCGGAAGCACGATCAGCCTGACCACGAAGGTCTATTCCTGCAAGCAATCGAAGAACGAGCAAGAATATGATAAAGCAATCTGAATATTGCGAATATATATGAAGTATTGATAATGGTGGGAATCCGTAAGCGGTCTTGGTCTGGTCGTTGGACACAAACGAAGTACACGAAGTTGCAATGGCTAACTTTTAACTAAACAAATTCCAAGGAAAAAGCTACTAGATGGATCTACTTATATAGGAGCAAGGGGTGGCGGCCAAGGAGGTGGGAGGACGTCCCAAGGCAGCCTAAAACCAACCCTAGGTCGTACAAGGCTCATGGGCCCAAGTGGAGGTGATGCAACACCTTTGGACTTGTAGTTTGACTCGGATTCTGGTGCAACATCAGATTGTTTCGACCATAACTCAATGCTCCGGACGAATTTAAAGGTGAATCCAATTGGGTTGGAAAGAGCACGAAATCTAGTTTCCAACAAAAAAAGAATCACCCAATTCGGAGTCCGTATGAAAAAGTTGTTGGCGTTTTGAGTCAGGTATGTCTGTGCAGTCCGAATCTGAATCCAGAACGTGAGAGACTTGGACTCTATCTTCTCTTGGCCCAAAAGTGACGTGAGAGGACTTTTTGAACAGAACCTAAACTTCTCCTTTTGCCTTATCTTCATATGTGGATTGTACAAATGTCCCATACACCTGCAATTAGACAAAACACAAAAGTGTGTGAAGTATTTTTGTTCTGGATAACATAAATAGATTATTGAATAGTTTGCACTAGAAATCACCTGACAAATATGCATGTATGCAATATTTTTGGTCGTATCCAAGGTAGTCATGATGAGGACATCAATACAATTATTACACCCACAGTCCCTGCTGCTATACATACTGGACCAATTACTAGAGCTCGCGCACGCCAATTAAATTACCAGGTACTTTCGTTTCTTGCTAATGATTCTAATGTTCATGAGAATATGATGCTGCCTAAATTGGATACATTTGTTTTGCTTACAAATGAAGGGCCTAGCTTTGAGAAGGATGAACATTGGAGCAAGAACAAGCATGGAGATGATGGCATGCGCATGGGGAACAAGAACGGAGTTACAAGTGATGATTTCAGGACGTTGAAGCCACCATAATGCGTGCATGAAGCCTTGGACGAAATATACAAGATGCTACTTCATAACTTTCGTCCAGAGGCTATTCTAGGTGCTGCGTCACCTTATTATTGGGCCAGGCCCATGTAATTTCGAAATACATAAGTATAGGCTGTTTTTAGAGTCGGTATGTGTGGGGAAACAAGAGATAGGGTTGGTTTCGGACCCCTTCCTCAAGGGCCACGAAATTCCCCCCCTCTTCCTCCATATATACAGCCCTTAGGGCGTCGTTTAGACTTTGGGTTTTGTTTAGATTAAAAGTTCGCCATAGCTGCAACTTCGCGTACTTCGTTTGTGTTCAGCGACCAGACAAAGGCGTCACAGAACCCCACCTTGATCAATAAAGCTTTCATCTTATATTCGCAATATCCAGATTGCAATCTCAGTTTCTTGCCTGTTCTTCGTTTGCTCGCAGGAAACAGACCCTCGTGGTCAGGTTGATCGTGCTCCGGCGTGGTCGATAACCTCTCGGAGTTGGTTTAGCGATTGCCAAGGCGCGACGTCCTCGCACGTTCGTAGTCGGATCGTCAAAGTCGACTTCCATCAAAGCGATATTCATCATCTCATCGAAAGACGGGACACCTTTGCCTCTATTAGCCCAAGTAGTTGGAACAGGATATAATCTACAATGTTCAGACCACCAAACACATGCAAAGCTAGTGAAAGCACAAACAGCAGCAGGAACACGTCTCTCCTCAGGATATTGTAAACATGTAAATCGTTGTTCAGTTTCTAACTCCCAAGTAAGATATATATCAGGAACATATCTACCCTCAAATGGTGGAATATTCAATTTCAGTTTAGGGAGATGGTCATGATCTCGTACCTGAGGTGGTGGTGCCGGCCTACCGTTGCGAATATATACCTGAGGTCGACCTGCTGGTGGTGGTGCTGGTGGCTGCACGTAGTTCTGATTTTGATCAACCTCATCCTCATAATCGCCCGCATAATCGTCATCCTCCTCAGCCGCCGCAGGAGCAGGAGCCAAAGAAGCATCAACAGTAGGTGCAGCAGCACCCGAATTTTGACCAATCTCAATTGGAACGCGCTGTGCCCGTCCCATTTGATTTGGAAGGCGGCGTTGGAGATGTGGTTGTTGTTGTTGTAGAGGTGCGACATGTGCAGCCGGTGGTGGTTGGGGAAGACGCTTGAGTAATTCAGTAAACTTGTTATCCAGCTTTGTCTCAAACGACTTCTCCACGGCATCTATCTTCTCCATAGCCTCTTCAAATCTGTTTAGCACATCTCCCACCTGGCCACTCATCATTTGCTGAAATTTATCATGCAACTCCTTGTTCGTCATGTTCTCCCAATCAGTCTCATCGGCTTGTGAACCTGCCATGGTTAGCAGCAAAAGAAACACAAAAGAATATGATCCTGCAGACTACTAGAAGTGGTGGTGATGGTGGTGTGTCACAAAACCTTCAAGCGAATCTCAAATTCTTACCAGTTCTTACCCAGCAGCAGGTGGTGATCGGCAACCGTTGTAGTCAAAAACTCTCAAAGCTTGGATATAGCGATTACCAGGGAGAGTCAAACGCACGATGTAGACTTATGTGGAGCTGGGAAGGCTTATAATATGGTAGCAAAATGGTAAGCAATAATCAATTCAGAGATGCAAAGTTGAATAAACGCTCAACAACGGTACTGTGCTGGTCCTAGGCTAGACCGTGCTAGAGACGCGAGCCTAGAACATTAACAAAATCACGGCGCTGCACGTAAACAAGGGAAAAGCACACTCTGGAATTTTTTTTTCGCTCTTTTTTTTGCGCTCTTTTTTTTTTGCGTAAAATCACTATAATGGCGAGTGTCTCAAAACTCTTCCCAGGTCAAACTGACAGGATGGGCACAAAATTTTTTGACTATTTTTTTTTCGGAAATCAGGGCAGCGACGATGAAAAAGTGCGACAAAAAATCACTATGATGGCGAGTGTCTCAAAACACTACCCGGGGCCTAAAAATAGGATAGGGAAAAAATATTTTTGGTTGCCAAAATTTTGGCCTAAAAACTGCCCGGGGGTCTCCAGACTCTTCTTTTTTTTTCCGAGACCTACTCAGGCAAGGAAACACGAAACGGAAAATATATGGATCTCTAAAACCAACCGAATATGAAAAGAACTCGGATTGGTGGTGGATATATGGCGGTAGGATATGGCAGCGGTGGTGGTATATGATAGCGGTAGTGGTATATGGATACGGATCGGTGGTGGTATATGGATACGGATTCAAAGCGGTGGCGGATAAGCAATGGTGGTAGATGGCAAGGCGATGATGATGGTGCGGCGGCGGCGTGACAACTTATGACCAGAACTCGAAACTCTAAAAGACTAGACTCTAAGACCAGCAACTTGACACGACGATGCAACCGCAAATTCAACAAAGCAAAAACCCTAAAAAGATTATGCAAAGGCTCAGATTGGTTCGGATATGATGAACTAACCCTAATTTTTTTTGTGGCTTTTTCGTGGACTGTAGGTATGAAGAACAGACTCGATCTAAACTATGAAAAACTGTAAAATCTCACCGAGCAACCTGGAAATCTGATACCACTTGATAGAGGCAAAGGTGTCCCGTCTTTCGATGAGATGATGGATATCGCTTTGGTGGAAGTCGACTTTGACGATCCGACTACGAACGTGCGAGGACGTCGCGCCTTAGCAATCGCTAAACCAACTCCGAGAGGTTATCGACCACGCCGGAGCACGATCAACCTGACCATGAGGGTCTGTTTCCTGCGAGCAAACGAAGAACAAGCAAGAAACTGAGATTGCAATCTGGATATTGCGAATATAAGATGAAAGCTTTATTGATCAAGGTGGAGTTCTGTGACGCCTTTGTCTGGTCGCTAAACACAAACGAAGTACGCGAAGTTGCAGCTATGGCGAACTTTTAATCTAAACAAAACCCAAAGTCTAAACGACGCCCTAAGGGCTGTATATATGGAGGAAGAGGGGGGGGGGAATTTCGTGGCCCTTGAGGAAGGGGTCCGAAACCAACCCTATCTCTTGTTTCCCCACACATACGGACTCTAAAAACAGCCTATACTGATGTATTTCGAAATTACATGGGCCTGGCCCAATAATAAGGTGACGCAGCACCTAGAATAGCCTCTGGACGAAAGTTATGAAGTAGCATCTTGTATATTTCGTCCAAGGCTTCATGCACGCATTATGGTGGCTTCAACGTCTTGAAATCATCACTTGTAACTCCGTTCTTGTTCCCCATGCGCATGCCATCATCTCCATGCTTGTTCTTGCTCCAATGTTCATCCTTCTCAAAGCTAGGCCCTTCATTTGTAAGCAAAACAAATGCATCCAATTTAGGCAGCATCATATTCTCATGAATATTAGAATCATTACCAAGAAACGAAAGTACCTGGTAATTTAATTGGCGTGCGCGAGCTCTAGTAATTGGTCCAGTATGTATAGCAGCAGGGGCTGTGGGTGTAACAATGGTATTGATGTCCTCATCACTTCTTGATAGGATGATTGAGTCCATTCAAGAAACGTTCCATAGTTTGCTCATCGTCTTCTTTGACGTTGGCTCTTATCATGGCAATCTCCATTTCCTTGTAGTACTCTTCAACGCTCTTGGTTCCTTGCTTGAGGAGTTGGAGTTTCTTGAAGAGGTCGAGGTTGTAGTAGTTTGGCACGAATCGTGCTCTCATGACATCCTTCATTTGCGCCCAAGTAGTGATGGGTGGTTCACCTCTTGCCGCTCGGCGCTCAATGACTTGTTCCCACCAAATGAGGACGTAGTATTGGAATTCAAGGGATGCCATTGCGATCTTCTTCTCTTCTTCGTAGTTGTGCAAGCGGAAGATTTTGTCAACCTTCAATGCCCATGAGATGTACTCTTCGGGGTCATTTCTTCCGGTGAACTTGGGCATGGTGAACTTTAGCTTGCCATATCGTTGCTCTTCATTGTGTTGGGGTCGAGGATGATGACGCCCATGTCGTTGAGGATTGACATTCTCGTGTTGCTCTTGGCGAGGAGGGTTGTCTTCCTCATGTTGCTCTTGGCGAGGGGGGTTGTCGACCTCATGTTGTTCTTGGCGAGGAGGGGGTCCATTGTCTTCATGCTCTCGATGGACTTGATTTTCTTGTCTAGCTTGAGGAGGAACTTGTCAACTTGTGGAGGAGCTTGTCGATGCACACGTGCTTGGGAAATCCTTTCGCGAAGTGCTTCTTGATGAAGACGGGCTTGTCGGCCTCGATTGGCTACGACACGACTTGAATCTCGAAGGGCACGTTGCGCCTCAAGTGCTTGAGCTTCACGAAGTTGTTGTTCTTGACGTTGTGCCTCGGCATCTTGTGCATCTTTATGTTGTCGCGCTCGCTCCTCTAGTTCTTGTTGTCGTTGGCGTTGCCGTTCTTGTGCTTGAGCGAATGTAGATTGGTTTTGACGATGTCGATGCTCTTGAGTGTCAGTGTCGTGTAGAGGATTGCGGTTAGCTTGTCGGTCTTGACGCGCGGCACGACGAAGAGTGTTTGATGTCGGTGTACTTGAACCGGGGAGGGTGTCGTCGGAGTGTCGTCTTGAGCGGCTCCGTCTTGAAGAGGACAAAGTTGTAGAAGAGCGGACCATCATGGTTCGGATATCTTCTTTGAGGGAACTCATGGATGTGTCGAAGTACTCTCTTGTACGTTGCTCGGATTGTCGTAGGTCGATGGCGAGATTGTCGATGCGGTCGCCCAAAGCAAGTTGTTCTTGATGCAAAGCTAGGTGTGCGCCAAATAGTTGCGTTTTGGTGACGTAGGATGACATGTCGTCGTCTTGCTCCAATAAGAGTGGGTTGGTAGAAGTACTTGGCCTATCCATCATTCCAAACAAAGATATGTGTGTGGGAGAAAAAGAAGAACCAATACCAAATGTACCTTGACCGATGTTGAAGATGGATCAAAGATCCCTCCAATGTGTACAAGGAAATAGCACAATTGGTACCAATTCTTGTCGGTTTCTCACACCTACACAGGTAAAAGCTTATGGTGTGGCTTGGTTAGGATGGTGGCACAAAATTTGATGCAATGGAAAGTGAGCTTCAATAATGTTGGAAAAGATTCACAAATTTGCAAATGCAACAAGTAGACCAATAGCAAGATATGGTACACGGAAACACACACGCAAATAGATAATGTGGGGTTGGGCAACCAAGGATGAGCCAAAATGTGGAATCCACCAAGATGCTCTTGTTGCACAACACTAGAGAGACGCTAGCACGATTGCACAATAGGCGGATACGAACTTGTGCACAACCTACTAAGCAAAAATGCAACGACTTCTATCCCAAGTATGCTATGTGTATGATGTTTCTATGCTTTGATCCAAGATGATCGAGTATGACAATCTTAATGTTGTTTGATGCTATGGTTCTTGCTTATAAGCTCTTTGCTTATCTTTCCCTTTTGCTTTAAAGCTTGTTTGGCTCCTTGTGGTTTGAGCTCTTTTCTCATGCAATGTTTCACGAATCAAGATAGCAATTGAGTATATGCGATGGCCACTTTGTGACACAAGAGAGGATACCAAGTTATGCACCACTATGAGATGGTATGTATGCTATGGGAAGTATGATTACTAATGTGCACAAGTCACGTTGCCGGCAATACTCAAAGGCTAGTCTCGATGGGTAAGCTACGCAAAAGTAAGGCTATGGGGTAATCAATGCAATTGTGAGAATGTATGATGATATCACGATACCAAGATGATACCAATGTAAGGTTGATACCACAATGGTGTAGTCGATCGTAGTAGTCCGTGGCGAAGATGAGCGGTCGTGATGTCGATGTCGAACCGTACCTAGATAGCCGAAACACAAAAGGACACGGTTACCACAACTGAAATTCTCCAAGAACAAAATGTGTTAAAATCATCGAAGGTGGATAGCGGACAAGCTATGGAGGTGGTATGCAGAAGTTTTGGTGGTATAGGAATGTGTATGCGGAAGTGGTGGAGGTGGCTGAAAAATTTCGGGGGAAATTCAGTTTCGTCAGGGATCAGCGGACGTCCGGAAGTTGCGGTCGTCCGGTCGTTCCAGGGGCTCCGGACGTCCGGTAGCTGACGGTCGTCCGGTGGGTCGGGTCAATGCGAGGTGCGTGATGCGGGACGCGATTTTGGGCGGAATTTTGGGATTTTGGGGGCAAAATTCGAACGATTCGTGGATGGAAAGTGGAGAAAATTAGGGAAAAGCTAGATCCACTCGAGGCAAAGCAAATCCATGGATCAAATCCAACAAAATTTCATCACACTAACAAATCACAAAAGCTCCCTACCGCGTCAACCCCGAAGAAACCAAAGAAATACAAAGGCAAGTAAAGCATCTCATAGACCATGGTCATGTGCGTGAAAGTTTGAGTCCTTGTGCCGTACCGGTCATTCTTGTGCCAAAACGAGACGGTAGCTTTCGCATGTGTTCCGATTGTAGACCTATCAATGCTATTAAAACTTGGGCCCAACCAACCAATTTGCAACAAGTGCGTAGTTTTCTTGGTTTAGCCGGTCTCTACCGTCGATTTGTGAAGGATTTTAGCACCATTGCTTCACCTTTGCACGCTTTGAGTAAGAAAAATGCACCATTTGTTTAGGGAACATCCCAAGACATAGCTTTCAATGAGCTTAAGAATTTGCTTACTCATGCTCCCGTGCTTGCATTACCCAATTTTGAAAACCTTTTGAAATTCATTGCGATGCTAGTGGTAATGGCATAGGAGGTGTGTTAACGCAAGAGAAGTCCCCATTGCATACTTTAGTGAGAAACTCTCCGGAGCGCAACTCAACTATCCCATCTATGACAAAGAGCTATATGCTTTAGTGCGAGTTTTGCATGCATGGGAACATTACCTTCGCCCTCATGAGTTCATCATCCATACCGACCATGAAACGCTTAAATACCTTAAGGGTCAAACTAAGTTGAACATGCGTCATGCTAAATGGAGTGAATTTATTGAGTCATTTCCTTATGTCATCAAGTATATTAAAGGTAAGGAAAAAGTTGTGGCGGATGCACTTTCCCGTATATGCATGCTTGTCACTCAACTTGAGTTAAATGTCATTGGTTTTGAGCACATAAGACTTGTATGAGCATGATCCTACATTTGCTATTCCTTATGCCAAGTGTTTGACACATACTTCTTGGGATAGATACTACATCAAAGATGGATATCTTATGAGAGCTAACAAACTTTGCATTCCCGAGTCTTCTCTTCGATTGTTACTTTTGCAAGAATCTCATGGAGGAGGACTAATGGGACATTTTGGACGCGACAAGACCCTTGCTACGCTCTCCAAGAACTACTTTCGGCCAAAGATGTTTCGTGACGTCAACCGCTTCACCAACCGATGCTCTACATGTCGCAAAGCTAAGTCTAAAGCTCAATCTCATGGATTATATATGCTTCTTCTAATTCCATTCCAACCATGGGAAGATATTAGCATGGATTTCGTGCTTGGTTTGCCTCGAACTCGAAATGGCAAGGATTCTGTTTTTGTTGTTGTGGACCGATTCTCTAAAATGGCACATTTCATTCCTTGCAACAAGATAGATGATGCTTCACATGTTGCCAATATCTTTTGTAGGGAAATCTTGCGACTTCATGGAGTGCCAAAGACGATTGTCTCGGACTGCGACGTCAAGTTCTTGAGTTACTTTTGGAAGACCTTATGCGCCAAGCTCGGAATCAAGCTACTATTCTCCACGGCATATCATCCACAAACCGACGGCCAAACGGAGGTGACAAACCGTACGCTCTCCACCCTTCTTCGCGTGCTAATCAAGAAGAACATCAAGGAGTGGGAGGAGTGCCTACCTATCGCCAAGTACTCCTACAACCGAGCAAGACACAAGACTACCGGCAAGTCCCCCTTCGAGGTCGTCTATGGTTTCAACCTGTTGTCCCCATTGGACATCCTACCCCTACCACTCCAAGAGCGCACAAACATGGACGCGAGTTCCCGAGTCAACCACCTCAAGAAGATGCATGAAGATACACGGCACACCATTAAGCGCCAAGTACAACGACTCGCGACCAAGATCAACGTCAACAAGCAACCCATGATATTCAACATTGGAGATCTTGTGTGGCTACACCTTCGCAAGGAACGCTTCCCCAAGGAACACAAGTCCAAGCTTCTACCACGAGCCGATGGACCATTCAAGGTGCTTGCACGCTACAACAACAACGCATACAAGATCGACATCCCACGTGACAAGTACTCCGTGAGCGACATCTTCAACGTCAAAGATCTCTCCCCGTACCATGGTGATGAGGATTTCGATCCGAGGTCGGATCTTTCCCAAGGGAGGGGAGATGATGCGGAGCATCCCAAGGTCATCCCCATGAACCTACCATCGTCTCATCAAGTGCCTAGTGGACCCATGACTCGATCACGTGCAAGATCTCTCGAGACCGAGGTGACATCTCTCCTCTCACAATTCCACTTTGATAACCATGAGACATGGCTACTACCTCAAACGGAGACATTGTGCATACTCAGGTATCAAGGAATTAGCCATGGAGACGCCAAGGAGCAAGGAGAATCCGAAGAGGAAGATGGACGTGAAGACGGAGAAGAAAAAGGGCTAAGTCAGCAGAAGCCCGGACGATCCGGACCGCCGTCCGGACGATCCGGCCTCAGCCCGGATGATCCGGACCCCGGCCCGGACGATCCGGCTAAGATGCCCAACGACACCCGAAGCTTCAACATGAAGCCGGATCATCCGGACCCAGGCCCGGATCATCCGGCCACACCTGGACGTCCGGACCCGGACCTGGACATCCGGCCCTTCCGCAGCTGCTCCAACACAACCGGATCATCCGGACGCCGACCCGGATCATCCGGACCAACTCCCGGATCATCCGGCCACCGCCTGCGTGCGTGACCTGGGCCAAGGCCCGTGTACCCGTTTCGTCCCCTCACTTACCCCTTCGCCCCTTGGGCTATAAATAGACCTTCTCCTCCCCATTTTTAGGGTTAGCAAAGTAGTAGCTCATATGTGAGGATAGCTTTTGCTCATCCATACGGATCGTCTCCTCATGAGTGACCGCGGCCCCTCTACGGAGAAGATCCCCTTGGATTCAAGACCCCCTCTTGGGTGGCCCCATCAAGACCTCCTTACGGAGAAGAACCGGTTACCGTTTGTATCGTCCGTTGTTGACTTTGGATCTTGTATCTTACCTTTGTGTTCATCGATCTAGCGCATGTGTGATCTATTCTTGTTGGTTGAGTGATCCTCTCGTGTTTCCTCTTGTGTTTTCCCTCGTTTACCCCTCGTGTTCTTCGTGTTCATCATCGGGATCCGCTCCTTTCGTGAAAGATCGGCCATCGAGGGTTCCACCCTACATCATGACGGGAGGGGCCGGGAACCCGGGGTTGGCGGGGGCGCGGTCCAGGTCCTGACCGGGCACGCGGGGCCATGTTGGTCGGGCACCCGGGGTGGTCAGGGACCAGTCCAGGGCGCGGCCAAGAGTCCGGGCACACGGGGGGGGGGGCAGGGTGCGGGTGCCCGGGGTCACTTCTTCTCGGCCCTTTCCGTGGTTCCTTTCCTCCTCCTTCTCCTTGGATGCTTGGGTCTCCTCCTTGGTCTCGTCACGTTCGCCTTCTTCGTACCTAAAGATGCATAACATTTCCACTTGAGGTAGGACCCAATTCTCGTGTGAATTTGAACGGAGCTCGAAGAGGAAGGAGTTCACCTCGTTCTTGATCGCGCGTGCGCGGGCTCTTGTCATCGGCCCTATCGATTTTAGCGTTGGTGATGGAGCGTTGGTGCGGGTAGTCGAGGGATGCTCCGCATCAGTTTGTTTGCATGGCGCTGCATTAATCAAGCGATGAGGAGTGAGATGGTTAGCTCTTTGGGCTTTGGAGAAAAAATATGCATTAATTGACAAGTCAAACGAGGATTTGTATCGATTAATCCCGTGAAGGAAAACCCCGCCTTTCTTTCTTAACACTAGTACTCCTAGTATGTACGTACTTATCCTGTTTGGGTCTAGGCCTTGCATTGCCATACTTCGCCACACATTTTTGCCAAGCTTGCCTAAAGTTTTAAAAATGAAAAGGAGGTACACATGCGCACGGCTGTCGCGGTCGCACCGCACCCTCACACGGTCGCTCCTGCACGCCACGGTCGCATCGCACCCTCACATGGTCGCTCCTGCACGCCGCGGTCACACCCTCACACAGTCGCTCCTGCACGCCGCAAACCCAACCAAGGGAACGCACCCTCACTGACACGTGCTACCGCCGACAGATAATTTTCGTTCATACATTATGTTTATCCAACCGCATGTTGGGGAGGATCTGTACGGCCCATGCAGTGGTCTGTTGGGGAAGAAGAAGAGGTGAGGAAGAAGGGTTAGGAGACGTAGATATTCATCCAACTGCCTGAAATGGTAGAGTGACCCAAATGATGAAAGTCAGGCGACTTGCATAACAATATATGTTTTTATACAACAAAAGATCCCTAAAAACAACAACATAAAGAAAAACTATCACTGCTCACGGAACAAGATGGCCTCGTCGTCTTTGGCTGCCAGCACGAACCAGCCGTAGCTGCCGACGTGTGTCTCTGCACCGTGGTTGTCCTCGGCTTCCAGGTACTCGTTCACGCGGAGCATGCGGGCGCTCTACACGGACGAGAGCACCGCCCGGTTCAAGTCGAGGACGTCCGGTTTCGCCTGCAAGAGGGCCTCGATGGCAGCTGCATCCGCGCGCTCCCGCCGAGTTGAGCCTCCGCCGCCCGGTTCAAGTCCAGGACGTCCGGTTCCGCCTGTAGGAGGGCCTCGATGGCAGCGACATCCGCGCGCTCCGCGTCGAGTTGAGCCCCTGGTTCATGTCCAGGATGTCCGGTTCCGCCTGCAAGAGGGCCTCGATGGCAGCGGCATCCGCGCGCTCCGCGTCGAGTTGAGCCTCCGCCGCCCGGTTCACATCCACGACATCCGGTTCCGCCTGCAGGAGAGCCTCGATGGCAGCGGCATGCGCGCGCTCCACGTCGATTTGAGCCTCTGCCTCCCGGTCCTCGTTTAGTATCGCCAGGTTGAACCGCTGGTCCGCCTGCACCATGGGGAAGCCGGACGCCGGCACGAAGTCGACGTCCATCGTCTCATACCCCTCGGGGGCCTTCTGCGCCGCGACCTCCGCCATGAACATTGGATCGGCTTCCTCCTCCTCATAGCTTGGCTCCAGAGAACTCGGGGATTAGCCCGCCGCAAGGTGAGCTTGGGAACGGAGGTCTGTGGTGCCGACCGCCGCCGCGATTTCTGCGCGGCGCTCCGGTGTCAGCATCTTGTAGTACGTGATCTTACGGCGGACCATGGATTTCCGGCGAACTAGGGGATGCTTGATGCAGGCTAGGGGATCGAAAGGTGGGGGAATGGGCTGGAGAGGAGGTGTGGTTTTGGGGCAGTGGCTGGCGTAGGCTGAGCAGCGAAGGTTCTGGTGTGAATAGTGGTTCCGGTGATGACCGGTTAATCGGTTTTGACTGTATATCGCTCTTGTCGCGTTCGCGTTTGATAGGGGCGAGGGTGTCCCGATCTTTCGATGAGATGATAACTATCGATTTGGTGGAGTCGACTTTGACGATCCGACTACAAACGTGCACGACGTTGCGCCTTAGCAATCGCTAAACCAATCTCCTGAGGTTACTGACGATACCGGAAGCACGATCAGCCTGACCACGAAGGACTATTCCTGCAAGCAATCGAAGAACGAGCAAGAATATGATAAAGCAATCTGAATATTGTGAATATATATGAAGTATTGATAATGGTGGGGATCCGTAAGTGGTCTTGGTCTGGTCGTTGGACACAAACGAAGTACACGAAGTTGCAATGGCTAACTTTTAACTAAACAAATCCCAAGGAAAAAGCTACTAGATGGATCTACTTATATAGGAGCAAGGGGTGGCGGCCAAGGAGGTGGGAGGACGTCCCAAGGCAGCCTAAAACCAACCCTAGGTCGTACAAGGCTCATGGGCCCAAGTGGAGGTGATGCAACACCTTTGGACTTGTAGTTTGACTCGGATTCTGGTGCAACGTCAGATTGTTTCGACCATAACTCAATGCTCCGGACGAATTTAAGGGTGAATCCAATTGGGCTGGAAAGAGCACGAAATCTAGTTTCCAACAAAAAAAGAATCACCCAATTCGGAGTCCGTATGAAAAAGTTGTTGGCGTTTTGAGTCAGGTATGTTTGTGCAGTCCGAATCTGAATCCAGAACGTGAGAGACTTGGACTCTATCTTCTCTTGGCCCAAAAGTGACGTGAGAGGACTTTTTGAACAGAACCTAAACTTCTCCTTTTGCCTTATCTTCATATGTGGACTGTACAAATGTCCCATACACCTGCAATTAGACAAAACACAAAAGTGTGTGAAGTATTTTTGTTCTCGATAACATAAATAGATTATTGAATAGTTTGCACTAGAAATCACCTGACAAATATGCATGTATGCAATATTTTTGGTCGTATCCAAGGTAGTCATGTCCTCATCATCCTCCCCTTCTTGAAAACAAAGCCGTCCTCGGCGTTGCTTAATCTGAAATGTGGCTAACAAAAGAGACAAGGTGTACATGTTGTATATGTATATGTCATCCATTTTTACTTCCCGTGGATTTTGCACATATGACACATGTATACATGAGTAACTTTCATAGTTAATAAAATATAAAGCCAAAATATTATCACAAGAAGTAGAAGGCATGAAAGTATTGCAACTCAGTTTGCACATATAAGTGAAGCTCTTATTCATATGAAAAGATTGACAATATTCATCATTAAACCATCCCAACATTGATGAACCATCACCAAGATTAGAGGTCATATCAAAATGATTAAACATTGGCACAATTATTTTCAAACATATTTGATCCAAATCTGATTTATTCCCTGATTCACTTGATTCTTTTGCATCGATAGTTAATTCAATGGGCTCACTCAAAATTGTTTGATCACATGGCAAAGTCAAATCATCAACATAGTCCTCTAAGGTAGCTGGTGTGATCAAAGTAGTGGGTAGCTCACCGCATGGTGCACTTAAATTGACAAGACATTCATCATACTCATGTGGAAGTGGAAGATTAGTACCTTTGTCATTAGCTCTTATGATCAACTCAGATGAGGTAGGCACTCTCGGTGATGATGTGTCACATGGTGGAGGTGATGTAGTCCTCACAACAACGGATGTGGTTGTCATAGTATGCTTAGTAGTTGAAGGGACAACCGTATCAACTCTTGGAATGTGCATCTCGCACTTGTTCTCCTTGTGCGCAACACGTCGTTTTATTTCCTGTTCAGCTTTGCAAGCAAGATGAAACAAATGGTCCATAGGATAACACTCTTCATGTATTAGTATCTCCTGAATGTCACGATTTAATCCTCCCCAAAATCTATCCATAAAATCTTCTTCACTTTCTTCTAAAGAGGAATGCAGCAAGGTAGTTTGTAAAGTATCATAATATTTCGTTACGGTGTCACTACCTTGTTTTAAATGTTGCAACTTTGTAATCATGTCACGAGTATAATAAGCGGGAACGAATGTATGTCGCATGGCAAGTTTCAAATCATCCCAAGTAGTAGGTATATCATTAGGGTGTAACCGACAATATTCACTCCACCAAACTACAGCATAACCAGTGAAAGAACCAACCGCAACCTTAACTTTTTTACGCACATCAAAATTATTGGAAGCAAATATATTATTTAGGTCAAACTCCCATTCAATATATAAAGCAAGTCTAAAACGGCCATTAAATGGTGGTATAGAAACATTAACCTGATCATGTGCATTTGGATGTTTGTGCACCTCTCGTGACGGTTGTGGTATTTGCATAGGTGATGGCACATCTCCCACGATCGACAAACCCCATGAATTGACTCTAGATCCTGTCATGATTAGTAGAAACAAGAAACAAAATTCAAGAATAATGTTCCTATGAACTACTAGGATGTGGTGGTAAAGCGCTCACAGTAAAGCAAATATCAATATCTTACAAGTTCTTACCAAGCAGCAGGTGGTGACAGGCAACCAGCGGTGTCAAATAACTCCAAAGATTGAGTAAAGCGATTGCCAGGGGAACGTACGTATACACGGTGTAGAAATATGTGGAGCTAGGTTGGCTATATATGGTAGCAAAATATTAGCAATAATCAATTCAGAGATGCAATGTTGAATAAACGCTCAACGACGGTACTGTGCTGGTCCTAGGCTAGACCGGGCTAGAGACGCGAGCCTAGAACACTAATGAGGTCACGGCGTAGCACAACTAGCATCAATGAAGGATACTAAGTAGCTCTGGACAGCAAGATATAAGTGAAGATCACAACGGCAGTAAAGATAATGATGAAAAACAACTGCCAAGCAGGATATACAACAACTCTCTCCAACTTTCCTCTTGAAAAGTTTGTGCCAATTTTCTGATAATTTTTTTCAAAGAATGCTACTAACTCAAGCTTTCCAATGCAAAAAGAATCACTCAATTCCGAGTTGATATGAGGAGTGAAAGAATTCTGAAACTGGCTTGAAAAACTGGAATAAGCTGTGTCCGCGAACTTCGGAGGGCAAAAAGACCTATTTAGAAGACGATTTTGAGGTGTCAAATATTGAACTAGTCTCTGCAACTATTTAGATGCGGCTCGTCGCTAGCTCTCATTTGAGTACTCGCGGAGTCAAAACGGACTTCGTATGAGGAAGTTATGCCTGTTTTACTAAACAGTGCACAAAACAGATTCCAATCCGAATTCAACTACGAGATCGAGTCTAGATAGATCCGAATTTTGTTTTTTTTTTCTTCTCTTTTTTTTTTCGTCACACTTTTTTTCTTTCTCTTTTTTTTCTGACTTCTTTTTCTTTCTTTTTCTCTCTTTTTTTTTCTCTGTCTTTTTTTCTCTCCCTCTTTCCAAGACAAACTAGATAAGATGCAGATTGGATCAAGCGAAGATGTGAACGACCTCAACTATGATTGTGACAATGAACTATGGGTAGCACGTGGTGGAATTTGATGGATGGTGTGGTGGACAGCAGAAGGGATAACGATGCAGCGGCGACGTGACTAATGTGAACAGAACTCAAAACTCTAAACGAACTATACCCTAAGACCAGCAACTCGACACGACGATGCAACCGATAATTCAATAATGCAAACAATGAATAGAAAATTGCAAAGGCTCAGACTGGCTTGGACAAAAGGATGAATAGATCTAACTTTTTTGTGGCTTTTTCTTGGACAATAGGTAAGAAAAATAAATCTAATCTAGGGGAAACTGGAAATTCTCACCGAGCAACCTGAAAACTGATACCACTTGATAGGGGCGAGGGTGTCCCGATCTTTCGATGAGATGATAACTATCGATTTGGTAGAGTCGACTTTGACGATCCGACTACAAACGTGCACGACGTTGCGCCTTAGCAATCGCTAAACCAATCTCCTGAGGTTACTGACGATACCGGAAGCACGATCAGCCTGACCACGAAGGTCTATTCCTGCAAGCAATCGAAGAACGAGCAAGAATATGATAAAGCAATCTGAATATTGCGAATATATATGAAGTATTGATAATGGTGGGGATCCGCAAGCGGTCTTGGTCTGGTCGTTGGACACAAACGAAGTACACGAAGTTGCAATGGCTAACTTTTAACTAAACAAATCCCAAGGAAAAAAGCTACCAGATGGATCTACTTATATAGGAGCAAGGGGTGGCGGCCAAGGAGGTGGGACGACGTCCCAAGGCAGCCTAAAACCAACCCTAGGTCGTACAAGGCTCATGGGCCCAAGTGGAGGTGATGCAACACCTTTGGACTTGTAGTTTGACTCGGATTCTGGTGCAACGTCAGATTGTTTCGATCATAACTCAATTCTCCGGACGAATTTAAAGGTGAATCCAATTGGGTTGGAAAGAGCACGAAATCTAGTTTCCAACAAAAAAAGAATCACCCAATTCGGAGTCCGTATGAAAAAGTTGTTGGCGTTTTGAGTCAGGTATGTCTGTGCAGTCCGAATCTGAATCCAGAACGTGAGAGACTTGGACTCTATCTTCTCTTGGCCCAAAAGTGACGTGAGAGGACTTTTTGAACAGAACCTAAACTTCTCCTTTTGCCTTATCTTCATATGTGGATTGTACAAATGTCCCATACACCTGCAATTAGACAAAACACAAAAGTGTGTGAAGTATTTTTGTTCTGGATAACATAAATAGATTATTGAATAGTTTGCACTAGAAATCACCTGACAAATATGCATGTATGCAATATTTTTGGTCGTATCCAAGGTAGTCATGTCCTCATCAGCGTTGCACCCCGGCATGATGGACCCTCCACGTCTTTCACCGAATGCAACACGCTTTGTTTTGCGTTTTCGCTCGCTTGTGTGACCACAGTTGAGAGCAAACCGATGTCTGATGTAGGGCAGAACCCCAGATGGCCGATCTTTCACGAAAGGAGCGGATCCCTACGAAGAACGTGATGAACACGAGGGGAAACACGAGGGGAACACGAGAGAAATCACTCAACCAACAAGAATAGGTCACACATGCGCTAGATCGATGAACACAAAGGTAAGATACAAGATCCAAATCCAACAAAGGACGATACAAAGGTAACCGGTTCTTCTCCGTGAGGAGGTCTTGAATCCAAGGTGGATCTTCTCCGTGAGGAGGTCTTGAATCCAAGGTGGATCTTCTCCGTAGAGGGGCGCGGTCTCTCTCGTGGAGTAGATCCGATATGGATGAGCAAAGCTCTATCTCTAAATGAGCTAATCCTTTGCTAACCCTAGAAAGATGGGGAGAAGGAGTATATATAGTCTAGAGGGTCAAAGGGGTACACGGGCCTTGGCCCTTTACTGTGCGCAGACAGGGGGGGCCGGATGTCCGGGCCTTCCCGAGGGGCCGGATGTCCGGGCTTGGCAGCCGGATGTCCGGGCTGGAGGGCTCAGCTTCTGGATGTTCTGTAGCGTGGCGCCGGATGTCCGGGCTTCTGGCCGGATTTCCGGGCTGGGGTCGGATGTCCGGGCTGGGGCCGGATGTCCGGGCTGGACGCCGGATGTCCGGGCCCTATAGAATTGGGTGTCTGGGCTGCTGCTGCTGTGGTTGCTCCAGGGGCCGGATGTCCGGGGTCTTGGCCGGATGTCCGGGGCCTGGAAGGTGAACTTGCCCGTTTCCATTGGTTCTCTTCATCCATGGACTTGGTGGCTTGTCCGTCTTCACGTGCATCCTCAGGAGGTTCCTCTTGACACCTAATCATGCATAGCATATCGGACTTAGGTAGTAGCCATGTCTCGAGTGGATCATATGTGATATCACTAAGGAAGGAAGTCACCTCGTTCTCGAGAGCTCTAGCTCGTGCTCGTGTCATAGGTCCTCTTGGCTCTTGATGGGACGATGGTAGGTCCATGGGGATGATCGTAGGATGCTCCGCATCATCTCCCCTCCCTTGGGAATGATCCGACCTCGGATCGAAATCCTCATCACCATGGTACGGGGAGAGATCTTTTGATGCGGAGCATCCTATGATCATCCCCATGTACACTCGAGCCTACGCCATTGGACCTAAGGTGAACCCGCTCCTAAATGCTTCTCCTTTCCATTCATGTGAGACATGGTTGCTACCTAATGCAAGGACACTACACATGCCTAGGTACCAAGGAGACCCTCTTGAAGATGCTCGGAATGATGGACAAGTCCCCAAGTACAAGGATGAAGGAGCACCACGAGAGGAACCGGAGAAAGGCTACAGGACCCGGACATCCGGCCCCGGCCCGGACATCCGGCCCCTCCCGCAAGCCCGGACATCCGGCACCAGCCCAGAAATCCGGCGCCCATCACAGAAGGCACCCGAAGCTGAACCACGTCAGCCCGGACATCCGGCCAGAGGCCCGGACATCCGGCTCTTCCCGAGCCGCCGGACATCCGGCCCCCCAGCCCAGACATCCGACCCCGCCTATCCAGAGACTACAGAAGTTTGCACCGCCAGCCCGGACATCCGGCCCGACGTCCGGACATCCGGCTCCGTCTGTCTGCGCACAGTAAAGGGCTGAAGCCCATGTACCTCTTCGCCCCCTGGACTATTTATACTCCACCCCCTTCCTCTTTCTAGGGTTATCAAAGGATTAGCTCATTTAGAGATAGAGCTTTGCTCATCCATATCGGATCTACTCCACGAGAGAGACTGCGGCCCCTCTACGGAGAAGATCCACCTTGGATTCAAGACCCCTCACGGGAAGATCCCCTCATGGATTCAAGACCTCCTCACGGAGAAGAACCGGTTACCATTTGTATCGTCCGTTGTTGACTTTGGATCTTGTATCTTACCTTTGTGTTCATCGATCTAGCGCATGTGTGATCTATTCTTGTTGGTTGTGTGATTTCTCTCGTGTTCCTCTCGTGTTTCCCTCGTGTTCATCACGTTCCTCGTAGGGATCCGCTCCTTTAGTGAAAGATCGGCCATCTAGGGTTCCACCCTACATCATCTTGGATCAGAGTAGCTTGTCTCATGATATCATCTTGGTATCATGAGCCACGTTGATCACGATTTCGGAGCCTCCCCGTTGTGTTTTCTACCTAGTTTTGTTGATTTTGTCCCAAAATTCAGAAATCCCCACCAAAAAAATAGCCCAATTTTTTTTTGTGATTTGTTGGTTTGATGATGTTTTGTTGAATTTGATCCGTGGATTTGCTTTGTTACTTGTGGATCTAGCTTTCCCCCAAATTTTCCCACTTTCCATCTACGAAATGTCTCCAATTTTGCCCTTGAAATCATCAATTTCCGCCCCAAAATCGAGTTGCTCGAGTTCATCCTCGGATTTGGAGCCCGGACATCCGGCCCGTAGCCCCGGACATCTGGCCCCCCGGACATCCGGCCCGTGCCCCGGACATCCGGCTCCTGGAGCGCATTTTCGCGCGCGGTTCTGGACATCAGGTCCCGGAAATCTGGCCAAAGCCCCGGATGTCCGACCCATGTACATTTCAGCTTTTCCGTTTCACCGTTTTGTGCATAACTTCCACATCCGGAGTCTGATTTTCGCGTTCTTTAGCTCGTTGAGTAGCTATTGACATCCTCTATCCCTCTAGATAGGTCCCATCACCATTTGACTCCATCAAATTTTTGGCACTTTGGCATCTTTGCCTAGGGCTTCCACCATAACTTCCGCATAACCACCACCGACTTCCGCAACCTAACCAATTTTGTTCCCCTTAGCATTTGAGGTTATTTGAGTTGTGATTTGAGTCTCCTAAGGTGTTTCGGCTACTTAGGGATGATTGCTTCTTCATCAACCGCCACCATAACTTCCGCATAGGCTTACCCACCATACACTTCCACCAACCCAACTTAACCCAATTTTGTTTGTGTTGTGAGTTGTCTCCTAAGGTGTTTCGGCTACTTAGGGACCGTGTTTCGAACTCCGACACCGTGTATAGTCCATCCACCTTACCTTCGACTTCCGCATTGCGTCCAAAACCCATCATTGCATTTCCGCAATCCCTTTGAGCTTCCGCAAAACCACCACCGCTTACACTACCACCGTTTGACTTTTGTCCTTGAGATTTTGAGTTGTGGTTTTTCCGTTTCCTAAGGTGTTTCGGCTACTTAGGGACGAGTCTCCATCATCTTGGTATCTACATCAAGAACACCGCCACTCATCATCGCCAAGGACGGTAACCTCGACGACACCATTGTATATTCCCCTTGCAATTGCATTGTTAACCCCTAGCCCATTTTGCGTCACTTGCCTATCGAGACTAGCCATTTGAGTATTGCCGGCAACGTTACTTGTGCACATTAGTGATCGACACCTCCCATTGCATACATACCATATCATATTGGTATCATATCATCCGTTGTGTCACAAGTTTGTTCCCGCATATACACAATTGCTATCTTGGTTTGTGCATTTCACAAAGTGGCCATACATACAAAAAGAAAAAGAAGAAGAATAAGCTTTTAAGCAAAAGAGAAGAGCAAAGAAGCTTGTAAGCAAGTGCCATAGCATCATACCACATTGCATATAAGATTGTCATATCCGATCATCTTGGATTATCTTGAAAGAAACACCGGGAACCATACATACATAGCATACTTGGGATAGAAAGTTTATCCATTTTGCATATCATAGGTTGTGCACAAGTGTCATATCCGCCTATTGAGCAATCGTGCTAGCGTCTCTCTTGAGTTGTGCAACACGAGCGTTTTCCGTGGACTCCACATTTTGTGCTCATTCCTTGGTTGCACGACCCCATTTATCTATCCGTGTGTGTGTTTCCGTGTGCCACATATTGCTACTGGTCTACTTGTTTCACTTGCGAATTTGTGAATCTTTTTCAACATTATTGACTCTTGCTAACATTTTGCATCAAATCTTTGTGCCACTATCCTCACCGAGCTCCATTATAAGCCTTACTTGTGTAGGTGTGAGAAACCGACAATAATTGGTACCAATTGTGCTATTTCCTTGTTACACATTGAGTGATCATTGATCCATTTTAAACATCGGTCAAGGTACATTTGGTATAAGTTCTTCTCTTTCTCCCACTCATATTTGCTCGAGTCTTGTGATGGATAGGCAAGGCATTTCATCTCCGGTCTTCGACAACAACGATGGCGTGAACAACTACATCACCAATGAGTCCATCTTCGATCTACAACGACAAATGCAAGGCACACAATTTACCTTGCGAGAGCGCCTCGACAACCTCGCCATCGACATACACCACTCCGAAGCAAGGAAAAGGGACTACATCGACACCAAGTTGGGCGAGCTAAAGGATCAACTACGCGACATGGTGGCCGACTACAAGTCTTCTTCCCGTTCATCATCCTCAAGGCGGCGGCGAGCAAGTCGATCATCTTGGAGCGCCAAAACGATGCAAGCACAAGTCGTCCACGTCCACATCTACATGACGACCACCATCACGTTTGTGATCCACATCGCCATGAAGGGCGAGACACCTCCAAGCATCATGTGCACGACGACGACGAACGACATCTACTACGAGCTCAAGTACGACAACGACATCATCAACATGAAGATGCTCAACAAGCGCAAATGCACAAGTCCCAACGAGCTCTACTTCACGCCAAGTCCAAGCTTCATGAGCACAAGAGAAGACCGCGAGACGAGCACCACCAAAACGGAGCTACGGCTACACCAACCACTTCGGCATCTTCGCCAAGTGTTCTCAAGGCATCTCCGCCTTTGGACGTACGACATCTTCGCCTACTTCCCATGAGTTCGCCTACATCAACATCTTCAACAACAAGGCGACCACCTACGAGCGAGGGCGACACTTCCATCTTTGGAAGTCCCTCAAAGAAGATGGCCGAGCATGGGAAATTCCCTTCGGTCATGGAGACGAGCTACGAGGTGCCACATCATATGGGCCTCCAACAACATGACGACGACAAGAAGGTTGAGCATGGGCCTTCAACCAAGGCGGCGATAGGAGTTGAGCATGGAGACATTTGCACCAACATCTCTCCGACACCCACATATCATGACATGACCCAATTGCCATGTGAGGAGAGCCACCCAGCCATGAGTGACATGAGTGACTCCACCATATATGACATTGAGTGCATTTCCTATGAGAGGATGAGTGTGACCACCACTAGCCCCACACATGAGAGCATGCCACACATCCTATGTGAGGTTGAGTGCCATTTGAGTGACTCCACCAACCATATGAGTGAGAGCATCTTACCGAGAGTGAGTGAGCCACAACACTTAGTGAGTGAGGTAGTTGACACGGCACGTGAGACCACTATGATTTCTAACGACTTAACCTCTACTCCGAGTGTCTTTTCTTTGGTGCTAGGTCTCCGACATGACGACATGCCTATCCTCGACGAGTCCATACCTCCAATGGAGACGACGATGGCCATGGTGGACAATGATGAACCCCCCACATGGTACCATCAAGTTGCAACCTCACCTACAACACATGAGCTACGCTCCAAAGGTAACATAGGTGATGGTGCTTCTCTTGTCCCACTAGTGGACTATCTCACCAATGATTGCTTGCATGATATTGACACACCTATTGCCATGCTTCATGCTAGTGCGACTTCTTCATGTCATGACTTACCAATTTATGATGAATATGATGATGAGCATGTTGAGTTGCCTAGTTGTGATGCTATGCTCCATAGGATATCATGTGAAAATTCTATTGGTCACTTCATGTTTGACAATCCATTGAACTTGTCATATGCTATGAGTGAGATCTCCCATATTGCTTCATTTCAATCTCAACATAGTAACTATGCATGCCCCATTAAAATAAATCCCATTTGCACTTATGGCATAGATGTCGAGATGATAGTCATTGGCTTTTGTTTTTCATGTGATGATATTGCTGTGCTTCCTTTACATGATTTGCGCAATTCATCTATTATGCCATGCCATGATCACATAGAACCAAATATGTTTTGTTTTGGATGTTGTCAATATTCTCCATGTGATGTTTCTACAAATGCTCATGAGGAGACCCCCATAGTTTCCTCATACATATTAGGAAATCTTGATGCATTCCATACTTTGCATGATTCCCATAATTGCTTGCACCATATGCATTCCATGAATAACAATGCTCTAGATATTTCTCATGACGCATTACACAATTTGAGTCTCCATTATGCCATACATAACAACAAACCTCTCATGATGGATGACATGTTTCTATATCACGCATCTCATTTATTTGAGCATTGGATATTTTGTGCTAACCGACACAAGCACGTATGCATCATGATGGATGATGTGTACATCTACCACGCACACACAATTTTCCCTTTGTCTTTGTTTTGTGTAGGTACTTATGAACACTCGTCAACCTCACAATCCCATGAGTTGACGAAACGAGCTCTTGAGAGCAAAGATGACTTGGGATCCGGTGGATTGTCCTTCCCACCATTCCCTTCGCCCAACGACTTCGCGCATTCCTTTTACTTGTCTCTCACACGGCTTTGGGCTATTTACCATTTGTCACCTTATGCCCATTCTATCGTGTTCACTTTGCATGTTATGCTTGCTTCTATGCCTTTGCCATGCAATTGTGAGCCTTGCTTGCATTTACCCATGAAACACCATTATGCTATTTCTATGAGTATTTGCATGCTTGGTGGAGATCCTTGTTGCTATTGCCATGTTTATCATGTGCCTCATGCTATTGTTGATTGTTGTGTTGGGATAGTCATGATGTCCCATTGCTATTTACATACGGCCTCTCGCCAATACATTGATGATATATTGCTCATATCCTGCTTTCATGCTTGTGATATGTCTTGTGCATTATTCATGACCACTATTTGCACACATGACGTGCTTGCCATGATTCCTTCTAGTACGTTGCATCTTCGCACTACTAGCTTGCTTGACTTGATCACTATGATTACTTGCTTGGTTGCATCACCCATGTTCCATTACTCGCTTTCTTGGGTTGATGACATATATGCTCACGCCTCTCACATGATATATCTTGTTTATTGTCGCTTGCCTCCAATAGTTGCTTCTATGCTTAATGATTTTGGAGACTTGGATACTTCACTTGTGATGCATGCTTGGTTGATTGAGCCTATTGTATTTGGTTGTTCTCGCATCATACGCCTCCATACCATGAACTACACCGTTGTACTTTCTTATGTTGAGCATGATGCATACACTTGTTGGGTATCTTACCACACGAATGCTAGGTTTTGCATTTACGCTAACCTCATTGGTTTTTTCGAGTGTTTGTCATGTTCTTTCGTTTTGAAGGATTCACAAGGCGGTACGATCATGAAACATTTTGGTTATGAGAAGGCATACATGATGCGCAACTCCATCACCCTTGAGAAACTACTAAAGGTGAACTCCTTCCCTTTGAGCCATTATCAAATACGCATGTTGGATGGGTCATTCTTTCATTGTTGTTTCCTTCTTGTTTTCTACATGATACATCTCGTGAACGGAGGACCGACATTGGAGATGGACCCTATGGCCTTCAAATTGAGGAGTGCTCGGACTTAGTGGATGCACCACCGGACCAACACTTCTACCACGACATCGAGCTATGGTACAACACCACCCATGACAAATTTGCATCTTATGCATGGATTGACACACATTATGCTTGTCTTGCACCTATTCCCATGTCATCCATGATATATGAGCTTGTGCATTTTCTTGGCAAATTTGTTGTGATCCTTCTTGATGGCATATTCATACATCATGATCATATTGCCTACCATCAATTGCATGATAACATAATCATATTGAGCATCCATTTTGACATCATTTTGCACCGTGGTTGCATTGATCATATTCACAACACATTTGTGTGCACAATGAATGCTTTTGCTCCCATGAATGCTTTACATCTCATTCCATATCATCTTGCTAAGCTTCATGTGCTTTGTCATGAACAACCTTGCCTCGCGGACTCATTCTTACATGATGGACACCTTGTGTGCGCTAACCATTGTATTTCCGAGTGTCGCTTGTGTTTGCTCTCTTTGCATGTATACCACTCCGGAGACACCTTGGAGTACTTGGATTGCGCCATGACTTCCACTCCGTCCAATTACAAGTCCGTCCACGACAACCGTTTCCATGGTGATGAGGATTTCAATCCGAGGTCGGATCTTTCCCAAGGGAGGGGAGATGATGCGGAGCATCCTACGATCATCCCCATGTACACTCGAGCCTACGCCGTTGGACCTAAGGTGAACCCGCTCCTAAATGCTTCTCCTTTCCATTCATGTGAGACATGGTTGCTACCTAATGCAAGGACACTACACATGCCTAGGTACCAAGGAGACCCTCTCGGAGATGCTCGGAATGATGGACAAGTCCCCAAGTACAAGGATGAAGGAGCACAACGAGAGGAACCAGAGAAAGGCTACAGGGCCCGGACATCTGGCCCCGGCCCGGACATCCGGCCCCTCCCGCAAGCCCGGAAATCCGGCACCAGCCCAGAAATCTGGCGCACATCACAGAAGGCACCCGAAGCTGAACCACGTCAGCCCGGACATCCGGCTCTTCCCGAGCCGCCGGACATCCGGCCCCCCAGCCCGGACATCCGACCCCGCCTATCCAGAGACTACAGAAGTTTGCACCGCCAGCCCGGACATCCGGCCCCCAGCCCGGACATCCGGCCCCCAGCCCGGACATCCGGCCCCTCCTGAAGCCCCGGACATCCGGCCCGACGCCCGGACATCCGGCTCCGTCTGTCTGCGCACAGTAAAGGGCCGAAGCCCATGTACCTCTTCGCCCCCCTAGACTATTTATACTCCATCCCCTTCCTCTTTCTAGGGTTAGCAAAGGATTAGCTCATTTAGAGATAGAGCTTTGCTCATCCATATCGGATCTACTCCACGAGAGAGACTGCGGCCCCTCTACGGAGAAGATCCACCTTGGATTCAAGACCCCTCACGGGAAGATCCCCTCGTGGATTCAAGACCTCCTCATGGAGAAGAACCGGTTACCGTTTGTATCGTCCGTTGTTGACTTTGGATCTTGTATCTTACCTTTGTGTTCATCGATCTAGCGCATGTGTGATCTATTCTTGTTGGTTGTGTGATTCCTCTCGTGTTTCCCTCGTGTTTCCCCTCGTGTTCATCACGTTCCTCGTAGGGATCCGCTCCTTTCGTGAAAGATCGGCCATCTAGGGTTCCACCCTACATCATCTTTGATGTTGAAGATGTCGCTCACGGAGTACTTGTCGCGTGGGATGTCGATCTTGTATGCGTTGTTGTTGTAGCGTGCAAGCACCTTGAAGGTTCCATCCGCTCGGGGTAGTAGTTTGGACTTGCGTTCCTTGGGGAAGCGATCCTTGCGAAGGTGTAGCCACACAAGATCTCCAACATTGAACATCATGGGTTGCTTGTTGAGGTTGAGTTTGGTCGCGAGTCGTTGTACTTGGCGCTCGATGGTGTTCCTTGTATCTTCATGCATCTTCTTGAGGAAGTTGACTCGGACACTTGCGTCCATGTTTGTGCGCTCTTGTAGCGGTAGAGGTAGAATGTCCAATGGTGACAATGGGTTGAAGCCATAGACGACCTCGAAGGGGGACTTGCCGGTAGTCGAATGTCTTGCACGGTTGTAGGCGTACTCGGCGATAGGTAGGCACTCCTCCCACTCCTTGATGTTCTTCTTTATCAACACACGTAGTAGAGTGGAGAGCGTGCGGTTCGTCACCTCCGTTTGGCCGTCGGTTTGTGGATGGTATGCCGAAGAGAACAAAAGCTTGATTCCGAGCTTGGCGCACAAGGTCTTCCAAAGGTAACTCAAGAACTTGACGTCGCGGTCCGAGACAATCGTCTTTGGCACTCCATGAAGTCGCAAGATTTCCCTACAAAACAAATTTGCAACATGTGAAGCATCGTCTATCTTGTTGCAAGGAATGAAATGTGCCATTTTGGAGAATCGGTCCACAACAACAAAAACGGAATCCTTGCCATTTCGAGTTCTAGGCAAACCAAGCACAAAGTCCATGCTAATATCTTCCCATGGGTGATATGGAATTGGAAGTGGCATATAGAGGCCATGAGATTGGGCTTTGGACTTAGCTTTGCGACATGTAGAGCATCGGTTGGTGAAGCGATTGACGTCACGAAACATCTTGGGCCAAAAGTAGTTCTTGGAGACCGTAGCAAATGGCTTGTCGCGTCCAAAGTGTCCCATGAGTCCGCCTCCATGAGATTCCTGCAAAAACAACAAGCGAAGAGAGGACTAGGGGATGCAAAGTTTGTTAGCTCTCATAAGATATCCATCTTTGATGTAGTATCGATCCCAATAAGTATTCGTCAAACACTTGGCATAAGGAATAGCAAAAGTAGGGTCATGCTCATACAAGTCTTTTATATGCTCAAAGCCAATGACATTCAATTCAAGTTGAGTGACAAGCATGCATATACGGGAAAGCACATCCACCACAACATTTTCCTTACCTTTAATATACTTGATGACATAAGGAAAAGACTCAATAAACTCACTCCATTTAACATGACGCTTGTTCAACTTAGTTTGACCCTTAAGGTATTTAAGCATTTCATGGTCGGTATGGATGATGAACTCATGAGGGCGTAGGTAATGTTCCCATTCAAAACCCAAAGTCTAAACGACGCCCTAAGGGCTGTATATATGGAGGAAGAGGGGGGAATTTCGTGGCCCTTGGGGAAGGGGTCCGAAACCAACCCTATCTCTTGTTTCCCCACACATACGGACTCTAAAAACAGCCTATACTCAAGTATTTCGAAATTACATGGGCCTGGCCCAATAATAAGGTGACGCGGCACCTAGAATAGCCTCTGGACGAAAGTTATGAACTAGCATCTTGTATATTTCGTCCAAGGCTTCATGCATACATTATGGTGGCTTCAACGTCCTGAAATCATCACTTGTAACTCCGTTCTTGTTCCCCATGCGAATGCCATCATCTCCATGCCTATTCTTGCTCCAATGTTCATCCTTCTCAAAGCTAGGCCCTTCATTTGTAAGCAAAACAAATGTATCCAATTTAGGCAGCATCATATTCTCATGAACATTAGAATCATTACCAAGAAACGAAAGTACCTGGTAATTTAATTGGCGTGCGCGAGCTCTAGTAATTGGTCCAGTATGTATAGCAGCAGGGGTTGTGGGTGTAACAATGGTATTGATGTCCTCATCATCCTCCCCTTCTTGAAATGAAGTCGTCCTCGACGGAAGCTCATCTCCCTCACCCAAATAAGGCTTCAAATCTGCAATGTTAAAAGTGGGACTAACCCCAAAATCTGCAGGCAGCTCAAGTTTATATGCATTATCATTTATTTTCTCTAACACCTTAAAAGGACCATCAGCACGTGGCATTAGCTTTGATTTGCGCAAATCAGGAAATCTATCCTTACACAAATGTAACCAAACAAGATCTCCAGGTGCAAACACAACATGTTTTCTACCCTTATCTCCAGCAAGTTTATATTTAGCATTCATACACTCAATGTTTTCCTTAGTTAACTCATGCATTTTTAAGATCAATTCAGCACGTTGTTTCGCATCAAAATTAACCTTCTCCGAAGATGGAAGAGGCAACAAATCAATAGGTGCACGAGGTAGGAAACCATACACAATTTCAAAAGGGCACATCTTAGTAGTAGAATGCAATGAACGATTATAAGCAAATTCAATATGAGGCAAGCATTCTTCCCACATTTTCTTATTATTCTTCAAAACAGCCCTAAGCATAGTAGACAATGTTCTATTGACTACTTCAGTTTGTCCATCAGTTTGGGGGTGACAAGTAGTACTAAAAGCAGTTTAGTCCCCAACTTAGCCCATAAACATCTCCAAAAGTGGCTAAGAAATTTAGTATCACGATCTGAAACAATAGTATTTGGCACACCATGCAAACGAATAATTTCACGGAAGAACAAATCAGCAACATTAACAGCATCATCGCTTTTATGACATGGTATAAAGTGTGCCATTTTTGAGAATCTATCCACGACAACAAATATGCTATCCCTCCCCTTCTTTGTTCGAGGTAAACCTAAAACAAAGTCCATAGATATATCCTCCCAAGGAACACTAGGTACAGGCAAAGGCATATATAAACCATGAGGATTGAGTCGTGACTTAGCTTTTTGACATGTAGTGCAGCGAGCAACAAAACGCTCAACATCTCGTCTCATCTTTGGCCAAAAGAAATGTGTAGCAAGTACGTCCTCCGTCTTCTTCACGCCAAAGTGTCCCATTAATCCTCCTCCATGCGCCTCCTGCAACAACAAAAGACGAAGAGAGCTAGCTGGAATGCATAGCTTGTTAGCACGGAACACAAATCCATCATTAACGACAAACTTGTTCCAGGTTCTTCCTTCTTTACAATTCTGCAAAACAACTTTAAAATCAGCATCATGCACATACTGATCTTTGAGGGTCTCCGAACCAAATATTTTGAAGTCAAGTTGTGAAAGCATAGTATAGCGACGAGACAATGCATCAGCAATAACATTTTCTTTACCCTTCTTGTGTTTATTGACATAAGGGAAAGTTTCAAAGAATTCAACCCATTTAGCATGTCTACGATTCAGTTTAGCTTGACTTTTAATATGTTTCAAAGATTCATGATCAGAATGTATAACAAATTCTTTGGGCCATAAATAATGTTGCCATGTTTCTAAAGTCCGGACAAGAGCATATAATTCTTTATCATAAGTAGAATAATTCAGACTAGGCCCACTCAATTTTTCATAAAAGTATGCAACAGGTTTACCATCTTGTAATAACACACCTCCTAATCCAATTCGACTAGCATCACATTCAAGCTCAAAAGTCTTATTAAATCAGGAAGTTGGAGTAAAGGAGCATGTGTCAACTTATCTTTCAATACCGTGAAGGCTTCTTCCTGTGCGGTACCCCAAACAAAAGGCACATCCTTCTTTGTAAGCTCGTTGAGAGGTGCAGCAATGGTGCTGAAATCTCTCACAAAACGCCTATAGAACCAGCGAGGCTAAGGAAACTCCTCACTTGTGTGACCGTTTTGGGCTGCGGCCAACTCTCAATAGCTTCAATCTTGGCTTTATCAACTTCAATTCCCTGTGGAGTAACAACATAGCCAAGAAAAGATACTTGGTCGGTGCAAAAGGTGCACTTCCCAAGGTTACCAAACAAACGTGCATCACGTAGAGCAATAAAAACAGCACGTAAATGTTCCAAATGTTCTTCCAAAGATTTGCTATAAATCAGTATATCATCAAAATAGACTACCACAAATCGTCCAATGAAAGCACGTAAAACTTCGTTCATTAGTCTCATGAAAGTACTAGGTGCATTAGTTAACCCAAAAGGCATGACTAACCACTCATATAAACCAAACTTAGTTTTAAATGCAGTTTTCCATTCATCTCCCAATTTCATACGAATTTGGTGGTATCCACTATGCAAATCAACTTTGGAGAATATTGTAGAGCCACTCAATTCATCAAGCATATCATCTAGCCTAGGAATAGGATGACGATAACGAATAGTAATATTATTAATGCCTCTACAATCAACACACATACGCGACGTACCATCCTTTTTAGGCACTAGTATAATAGGAACAGCACAAGGACTAAGAGATTCGCGTATATAACCTTTGTCGAGCAGCTCCTGTACTTGACGCATAATCTCCTTCGTCTCCTCTGGATTGGTACGGTATGGTGCACGGTTGGGTAGCGATGCACCGGGAATTAAGTCAATTTGATGCTCAATCCCTCCAATAGGTGGTAATCCCGGTGGCACGTCTTGTGGGAAGACGTCAGCGAACTCCTGCAAAATGTTAGTGACAGCAGGGGGCAAAGAGGAAGGCACGTCCTCTTTGCACACAAAAGCATAGCAAACAGATTTGTTGAAATCTAGCTCATCGATATCAGATTTTGTGGCAAGTAAACATGCACTTTTCAATTTAATTTCAAAAACAACACTAGATGGTTTATTATTAGGTTTCATTTGTTGCTCAAATTCTTTTGCCACAATCTGATTTTCACTCTTATTTTTCTCCTGTTTTCCTTTATTAGCTCTATTAATGTCATCTTTCAAAATGGAATCAGGAGTCATAGGAAGCAAAGTAATATTTTTATCCTTATGAGCAAGAGTATACTGATTGTTTCTACCATGGTGTACAGAGTTTTTATCAAATTGCCATGGTCTAGCAAGTAATAAGGAACATGCTTCCATGGGTACCACATCACAATCAACATAATCAACATATGTAGAGATACTAAAATGCACACGAACAGTACGTGTTACCTTAACCTTGCCGCTGTTGTTGAACCATTGGATGTAGTAAGGATGTGGATGTGGTCTTGTGGTGAGAGATAGTTTCTCCACCATCTCCATGCTAGCCAAGTTGTTACAGCTCCCTCCATCTATGATGACGCGAACAAAACGTTCCTTCACAACTCCCTTTGTATCGAACAAATTATGCCTCTGATTTTGCTCTGCTTGTGTGACTTGCACACTCAAAACACGTTGAGCAACTAAACATTCATACCTGTCAGCGTCTTCAGGAGCCATGTATTGCGTCTCATGTTCAGAATCATCTGCACCATGTTCTTCACGTGTAATAAGAGCCAAAGTGATAGAGGCAAAGGTGTCGCATCTTTCGATGAGATGATGGATATCGCTTTGATGGAAGTCGACTTTGACGATCCGACTACGAACGTGCGAGGACGTCGCGCCTTAGCAATCGCTAAACCAACTCCGAGAGGTTATTGACCACGCCGGAGCACGATCAACCTGACCACGAGGGTCTGTTTCCTGCGAGCAAATGAAGAACAAGCAAGAAACTGAGATTGCAATCTGGATATTGCGAATATAAGATGAAAGCTTTATTGATCAAGGTGGGGTTCTGTGACGCCTTTGTCTGGTCGTTGAACACAAACGAAGTACGCGAAGTTGCAGCTATGGCGAACTTTTAATCTAAACAAAACCCGAAGTCTAAACGACGCCCTAAGGGCTGTATATATGGAGGAAGATGGGGGAATTTCGTGGCCCTTGGGGAAGGGGTCCGAAACCAACCCTATCTCTTGTTTCCCCACACATACAGACTCTAAAAATAGCCTATACTCAAGTATTTCGAAATTACATGGGCCTAGCCCAATAATAAGGTGACACAGCACCTAGAATAGCCTCTGGACGAAAGTTATGAAGTAGCATCTTGTATATTTCGTCCAAGGCCTCATGCACGCATTATGGTGGCTTCAACGTCCTGAAATCATCACTTGTAACTCTGTTCTTGTCCCCCATGCGCATGCCATCATCTCCATGCTTGTTCTTGCTCCAATGTTCATTCTTCTCAAAGCTAGGCCCTTCATTTGTAAGCAAAACAAATGTATCCAATTTAGGCAGCATCATATTCTCATGAACATTAGAATCATTACCAAGAAACAAAAGTACCTGGTAATTTGATTGGCGTGCGCGAGCTCTAGTAATTGGTCCAGTATCTATAGCAGCAGGGGTTGTGGGTGTAACAATGGTATTGATGTCCTCATCATCCTCCCCTTCTTGAAATGAAGTCGTCCTCGACGGAAGCTCATCTCCCTCACCCAAATAAGGCTTCAAATCTGCAATGTTAAAAGTGGGACTAACCCCAAAATCTGCAGTCAGCTCAAGTTTATATGCATTATCATTTATTTTCTCTAACGCCTTAAAAGGACCATCAGCACATGGCATTAGCTTTGATTTGCACAAATCAGGAAATCTATCCTTACACAAATGTAACCAAACAAGATCTCGAGGTGCAAACACAACATGTTTTCTACCCTTATCTCCAGCAAGTTTATATTTAGCATTCATACGCTCAATGTTTTCCTTAGTTAACTCATGCATTTTTAAGATCAATTCAGCACGTTGTTTAGCATCAAAATTAACCTTCTCCGAAGATGGAAGAGGCAACAAATCAATTGGTGCACGAGGTAGGAAACCATACACAATTTCAAAAGGGCACATCTTAGTAGTAGAATGCAATGAACGATTATAAGCAAATTCAATATGAGGCAAGCATTCTTCCCAAATTTTCTTATTATTCTTCAAAACAACCCTAAGCATAGTAGACAATGTTCTATTGACTACTTCAGTTTGTCCATCAGTTTGGGGGGTGACAAGTAGTACTAAAAAGCAGTTTAGTCCCCAACTTAGCCCATAAACATCTCCAAAAGTGGCTAAGAAATTTAGTATCACGATCTGAAACAATAGTATTTCGCACACCATGCAAGCGAATAATTTCACGAAATAACAAATCAGCAACATTAACAGCATCATCGCATTTATGACATGGTATAAAGTGTGCCATTTTTGAGAATCTATCCACGACAACAAATATGCTATCCCTCCCCTTCTTTGTTCGAGGTAAACCTAAAACAAAGTCCATAGATATATCCTCCCAAGGAACACTAGGTACAGGCAAAGGCATATATAAACCATGAGGATTGAGTCGTGACTTAGCTTTTTGACATGTAGTGCAGCGAGCAACAAAACGCTCAACATCCCGTCTCATCTTTGGCCAATGTGTAGCAAGTATGTCCTCCGTCTTCTTCACGCCAAAGTGTCCCATTAGTCTTCCTCCATGCGCCTCCTCCAACAACAAAAGACGAACGGAGCTAGCTGGAATGCATAGCTTGTTAGCACGAAACACAAATCCATCATTAACGACGAACTTGTTCCATGTTCTACCTTCTTTACAATTCTGCAATACATCTTTAAATTCAGCATCATGCACATATTGATCTTTGATGGTCTCCAAACCAAATATTTTAAAGTCAAGTTGTGAAAGCATAGTATAACGACGAGACAATGCATCAGCAATAACATTTTCTTTACCCTTCTTGTGTTTAATGACATAAGGGAAAGTCTCAATGAATTCAACCCATTTAGCATGTCTACGGTTCAGTTTTGATTGACTTTTAATGTGTTTCAAAGATTCATGTTCAGAATGTATAACAAATTCTTTGGGCCATAAATAATGTTGCCATGTTTCTAAAGTCTGAACAAGAGCATATAATTCTTTATCATGAGAAGAATAGTTCAGACTAGGCCCACTCAATTTTTCAGAAAAGTATGCAACAGGTTTGCCATCTTTTAATAACACACCTCCTAATCCAATTCCACTAGCATCACATTCAAGCTCAAAAGTCTTATTAAAATCAGGAAGTTGGAGTAAAGGAGCATGTGTCAACTTATCTTTCAATACCGTGAAGGCTTCTTCCTGTGCGGTACCCCAAACAAAAGGCACATCCTTCTTTGTAAGCTCGTTGAGAGGTGCAGCAATGGTGCTAAAATCTCTCACAAAACGCCTATAGAAACCATCGAGTCCAAGAAAACTCCACACTTGTGTGACCGTTTTGGGCTGCGGCCAACTCTCAATAGCTTCAATCTTGGCTTTATCAACTTCAATTCCCTGTGGAGTAACAACATAGCCAAGAAAAGATACTCGGTCGGTGCAAAAGGTGCACTTCCCAAGGTTACCAAACAAACGTGCATCACGTAGAGCAATAAAAACAACACGTAAATGTTCCAAATGTTCTTCCAAAGATTTGCTATAAATCAGTATATCATCAAAATAGACTACCACAAATCGTCCAATGAAAGCACGTAAAACTTCGTTCATTAGTCTCATGAAAGTACTAGGTGCATTAGTTAACCCAAATGGCATGACTAACCACTCATATAAACCAAACTTAGTTTTAAATGCAGTTTTCCATTCATCTCCCAATTTCATATGAATTTGATGGTATCCACTACGCAAATCAACTTTGGAGAATATTGTAGAGCCACTCAATTCATCAAGCATATCATATGAACGATTATAAGCAAACTCAATATGAGGCAAGCATTCTTCCCACATTTTCTTATTATTCTTCAAAACAGCCCTAAGCATAGTAGACAATGTTCTATTGACTACTTCAGTTTGTCCATCAGTTTGGGGGTGACAAGTAGTACTAAAAAGCAGTTTAGTCCCCAACTTAGCCCATAAACATCTCCAAAAGTGGCTAAGAAATTTAGTATCACGATCGGAAACAATAGTATTTGGCACACCATGCAAGCGAATAATTTCACGAAAGAACAAATCAGCAACATTAACAGCATCATCGCTTTTATGACATGGTATAAAGTGTGCCATTTTTGAGAATCTATCCACGACAACAAATATGCTATCCCTCCCCTTCTTTGTTCGAGGTAAACCTAAAACAAAGTCCATAGATATATCCTCCCAAGGAACACTAGGTACAGGCAAAGGCATATATAAACCATGAGGATTGAGTCGTGACTTAGCTTTTTGACATGTAGTGCAGCGAGCAACAAAACGCTCAACATCCCGTCTCATCTTTGGCCAAAAGAAATGTGTAGCAAGTATGTCCTCCGTCTTCTTCACGCCAAAGTGTCCCATTAATCCTCCTCCATGCGCCTCCTGCAACAACAAAAGACGAAGAGAGCTAGCTGGAATGCATAGCTTGTTAGCACGGAACACAAATCCATCATTAACGACAAACTTGTTCCAGGTTCTTCCTTCTTTACAATTCTGCAAAACATCTTTAAAATCAGCATCATGCACATATTGATCTTTGATGGTCTCCAAACCAAATATTTTGAAGTCAAGTTGTGAAAGCATAGTATAGCGACGAGACAATGCATCAGCAATAACATTTTCTTTACCCTTCTTGTGTTTAATGACATAAGGGAAAGTTTCAATGAATTCAACCCATTTAGCATGTCTACGATTCAGTTTAGCTTGACTTTTAATATGTTTCAAAGATTCATGATCAGAATGTATAACAAATTCTTTGGGCCATAAATAATGTTGCCATGTTTCTAAAGTCCGAACAAGAGCATATAGTTCTTTATCATAAGTAGAATAATTCAGACTAGGCCCACTCAATTTTTCAGAAAAGTATGCAACAGGTTTACCATCTTGTAATAACACACCTCCTAATCCAATTCCACTACCATCACATTTAAGCTCAAAAGTCTTATTAAAATTAGGAAGTTGGAGTAAAGGAGCATGTGTCAACTTATCTTTCAATACCGTGAAGGCTTCTTCCTGTGCGGTACCCCAAACAAAAGGCACATCCTTCTTTGTAAGCTCGTTGAGAGGTGCAGCAATGGTGCTAAAATCTCTCACAAAACGCCTATAGAAACCAGCGAGTCCAAGAAAACTCCGCACTTGTGTGACCGTTTTGGGCTGCGGCCAACTCTCAATAGCTTCAATCTTGGCTTTATCAAGTTCAATTCCCTGTGGAGTAACAACATAGCCAAGAAAAGATACTCGGTCGGTGCAAAAGGTGCACTTCCCAAGGTTACCAAACAAACGTGCATCACGTAGAGCAATAAAAACAGCACGTAAATGTTCCAAATGTTCTTCCAAAGATTTGCTATAAATCAGTATATCATCAAAACAGACTACCACAAATCGTCCAATGAAAGCACGTAAAACTTCGTTCATTAGTCTCATGAAAGTACTAGGTGCATTAGTTAACCCAAATGGCATGACTAACCACTCATATAAACCAAACTTAGTTTTAAATGCAGTTTTCCATTCATCTCCCAATTTCATACGAATTTGACGGTATCCACTACGCAAATCAACTTTGGAGAATATTGTAGAGCCACTCAATTCATCAAGCATATCATCTAGCCTAGGAATAGGATGACGATAACGAATAGTAATATTATTAATGCCTCTACAATCAACACACATACGCGACGTACCATCCTTTTTAGGCACTAGTATAATAGGAACAACACAAGGACTAAGAGATTCGCGTATATAACCTTTGTCGAGCAGCTCCTGTACTTGACGCATAATCTCCTTCGTCTCCTCTGGATTGGTACGGTATGGTGCACGGTTGGGTAGCGATGCACCGAGAATGAAGTCAATTTGATGCTCAATCCCTCGAATAGGTGGTAATCCCGGTGGCACGTCTTGTGGGAAGACGTCAGCGAACTCCTGCAAAATGTTAGTGACAGCAGGGGGCAAAGAGGAAGGCACGTCCTCGAATGAAAATAATGCCTCTTTGCACACAAAAGCATAGCAAACAGATTTGCTAAAATCTAGCTCATCAATATCAGATTTTGTGGCAAGTAAACATGCACTTTTCAATTTAATTTCAGAAACAACACTAGATGGTTTATTATTAGGTTTCATTTGTTGCTCAAATTCTTTTGCCACAATCTGATTTTCACTCTTATTTTTCTCCTGTTTTGCTTTATTAGCTCTATTAATGTCATCTTTCAAAATGGAATCAGGAGTCATAGGAAGCAAAGTAATATTTTTATCCTTATGAACAAGAGTATACTGATTGTTTCTACCATGGTGTACAGAATTTTTATCAAATTGCCATGGTCTACCAAGTAATAAGGAACATGCTTGCATGGGTACCACATCACAATCAACATAATCAGCATATGTAGAGATACTAAAATGCACACGAACAGTACGTGCTACCTTAACCTTGCCGCTGTTGTTGAACCATTGGATGTAGTAAGGATGTGGATGTGGTCTTGTGGTGAGAGATAGCTTCTCCACCATCTCCATGCTAGCCAAGTTGTTACAGCTCCCTCCATCTATGATGACGCGAACAGAACCTTCCTTCACAACTCCCTTTGTATGGAACAAATTATGCCTCTGATTTTGCTCTGCTTGTGTGACCTGCACACTCAAAACATGTTGAGCAACTAAACATTCATACCTGTCAGCGTCTTCAGGAGCCATGTATTGCGTCTCATTTTCAGAATCATCTCCACCATGTTCTTCACGTGTAATAAGAGCCAAAGTCTCCTCATCATAGTCACTAGCGGACTCATACCCAGCATCCTCAGTAGCAATCATTACACGCTGAGATTTGGATTCTCTCGCATAATGTCCTCTTCCCTTACAACGACGACAAATAATATCACTTGTGTGCCCTGTCGATGCCATGGAAGAAGAAGAGCTCTGTGCAGGCCCGGCAGGTGCGCTCTTGGCAGATAGTGGTGGTTGTGCCTGCTTTCTTGTATCACGGCTGGAGGTGGAACCTGATGGAGGTGCTGGTGCAGTGGAAGTAGAAGATGCATGCGGTGTCCATGATGAAGGTCGACCTGCAGAAAAGTTAGTTCGCGCCAATGGCTGTCGATCCTGCGCTTCACGTTCAGCTTTACAAGCAAGATGGAATAAACGAGTGATATTATTATAATCCTTATACTCTAGAATGGTCTGAATCTCTTTATTTAATCCACCCATAAAACGTACAAGCATAGCTTCATTCTCCTCAACAATACCACTTCTAATCATGCCAGTTTGTAATTCCTGATAATATTCTTCTACAGAATTTTTCCCTTGTCTTAAGCGCTGCAATTTTTGAAGCAATTTACGTTGATAATATGGTGGAACCCAACGAGTACGCATAGTAGTTTTCAAAGCAGCCCAAGTAGCTGGAATAGGATATAATCTACAATGTTCAGACCACCATACACATGCAAAACTAGTGAAAGCACAAACAGCAGCAGCAAGTCGTCTCTCCTCGGGATATTGTAAACATGTAAAACGTTGTTCAGTTTCTAACTCCCAAGTAAGATATACATCAGGAATGTATCTACCCTCAAACGGTGGAATATTCAATTTCAGTTTAGGAACATGGTCATGATCTCGTACCTGATGTGGTGGTGCAGGCCTACCTTTGCGAATATATACCTGAGGTCGACCTGTTGGAGGTGGTGCTGGTGGCTGCACGTAGTTCTGATTTTGATCAACCTCATCCTCAAAATCGCCCGCATAATCGTCATCCTCCTCAGCCGCCGCAGTAGCAGGAGCCAAAGAAGCATCAACAGTAGGTGCAGCGGCACCCGAATTTTGACCAGTCTCAATTGGAACGCGCTGTGCTCGTCCCACTTGATTTGGAAGGCGGCGTTGGAGATGTGGTTGTTGTTGTTGTTGTAGAGGTGCGACAGGTGCAGCCGGTGGTGGTTGGGGAAGACGCTTGAGCAATTCATTAAACCTGTTACCGAGCTTTGTCTCAAACGACTTCTCCACGGCATCTATCTTCTCCATAGCCTCTTCAAATCTGTTTAGCACATCTCCTACCTGGCCACTCATCGTTTGCTGAAATTTATCATGCAACCCCTTGTTCGTCATGTTCTCCCAATCAGTCTCATCGGCTTGTGATCCTGCCATGGTTAGCAGCAATAGAAACACAAAAAATATGATCCTACAAACTACTAGGAAGTGGTGGTGATGGTGGTGTGTCACAAATCCTTCAAGCGAATCTCAAATTCTTACCAGTTCTTACCCAGCAGCAGGTGGTGATCGGCAACCGTTGTAGTCAAAACTCTCAAAGCTTGTATAGAGCGATTACCAGGGAGAGTCAAACGCACGACGTAGATGTATGTGGAGCTGAGAAGGCTTATAATATGGTAGCAAAAAGGGTCAGCAATAATCAATTCAGATATGCAAAGCTGAATAAACGCTCAACGACGGTACTGTGCTGGTCCTACGCTAGACCGTGCTAGAGACGCGAGCCTAGAACACTAACCAAATCATGGCGCTGCACGTAAACAAGGGAGGAGCACACTCTGAATTTTTTTTTGCACTTTTTTTCCTCTTTTTTTTGCTCCGCAACAAATATTTTTTGAAAAAGTCTACAAATGGTCTAAAAACTGCCTAGCCAGAATTTTCCAGACTTAGGTTTTTTTTAAACTGGAACTATTTTTCTACTGCGGGTAACACAAAGTTTGGGAGTCCTTCTCCGTCACGACTCGGAGTATGGCATGATCTGGAAATCCAAAACAGAGTAACAAAATGCTGGACTTGGACTAGGACTGGTGGCGGAGATGAATCTGGTGGAACTCGGACTGGTGGCGGATATATGTTGCAGGTGTACTCGAGATTGGCGTGATGGCGGCGGATATGTGGTGGCATATATGGACTCGGATTGGCGGTGAATATGTGGTGGTGGTATATGGCAGCGGCGATGAAGTTGGTGCGGTGGTGGCATATGGCAGCAGCGATGATGATGATGCGGTGGTGATATATGGCAGCGGCGACGTGACAACCTGTGAACAGAACTCGAAACTCTAAAGGACTAGACGCTAAGACCAGCAACTTGACACGACGATGCAACCGCAAATTCAACAAAGCAAACACAGAAAAGATTATGCAAAGGCTTAGATTGGTTCGGATAGGATGAAGTAACCCTAATTTTTTTTTTGACTTTTTAACTCGATCTAAACTATGAAAAACTGTAAAATCTCACCGAGCAACCTGGAAATCTGATACCACTTGATAGAGGCAAAGGTGTCCCGTCTTTCGATGAGATGATGGATATCGCTTTGGTGGAAGTCGACTTTGACGATCCGACTACGAACGTGCAATGACGTCGCGCCTTAGCAATCGCTAAACCAACTTCGAGAGGTTATTGACCATGCCGGAGCATGATCAACCTGACCACGAGGGTCTGTTTCCTGCGAGCAAACGAAGAACAAGCAAGAAACTGAGATTGCAATCTGGATATTGCGAATATAAGATGAAAGCTTTATTGATCAAGGTGGGGTTCTGTGACGCCTTTGTCTGGTCGTTGAACACAAACGAAGTACGCGAAGTTGCAGCTATGGCGAACTTTTAATCTAAACAAAACCCAAAGTCTAAACGACGCCCTAAGGGCTGTATATATGGAGGAAGAGGGGGGAATTTCGTGGCCCTTGGGGAAGGGGTCCGAAACCAACCCTATCTCTTGTTTCCCCACACATACGGACTCTAAAAACAGCCTATACTCAAGTATTTCGAAATTACATGGGCCTGGCCCAATAATAAGGTGACGCAGCACCTAGAATAGCCTCTGGACGAAAGTTATGAAGTAGCATCTTGTATATTTCATCCAAGGCTTCATGCACGCATTATGGTGGCTTCAACGTCCTGAAATCATCACTTGTAACTCCGTTCTTGTTCCCCATGCGCATGCCATCATCTCCATGCTTGTTCTTGCTCCAATGTTCATCCTTCTCAAAGCTAGGCCCTTCATTTGTAAGCAAAACAAATGTATCCAATTTAGGCAGCATCATATTCTCATGAACATTAGAATCATTAGCAAGAAACGAAAGTACCTGGTAATTTAATTGGCGTGCGCGAGCTCTAGTAATTGGTCCAGTATGTATAGCAGCAGGGACTGTGGGTGTAATAATTGTATTGATGTCCTCATCAATTACTATTCGTTATCGTCATCCTATTCCTCGGCTAGATGATATGCTTGATGAATTGAGTGGCTCTACAATATTCTTCAAAGTTGATTTGCGTAGTGGATACCATCAAATTCGTATGAAATTGGGAGATGAATGGAAAACTGCATTTAAAACTAAGTTTGGTTTATATGAGTGGTTAGTCATGCCTTTTGGGTTAACTAATGCACCTAGTACTTTCATGAGACTAATGAACGAAGTTTTACGTGCTTTCATTGGACGATTTGTGGTAGTCTATTTTGATGATATACTGATTTATAGCAAATCTTTGGAAGAACATTTGGAACATTTACGTGCTGTTTTTATTGCTCTACGTGATGCACGTTTGTTTGGTAACCTTGGGAAGTGCACCTTTTGCACTGACCGAGTATCTTTTCTTGGCTATGTTGTTACTCCACAGGGAATGGAAGTTGATAAAGCCAAGATTGAAGCTATTGAGAGTTGGCCGCAGCCCAAAACAGTCACACAAGTGCGGAGTTTTCTTGGACTCGCTGGTTTCTATAGGCGTTTTGTGAGAGATTTTAGCACCATTGCTGCACCTCTCAACGAGCTTACAAAGAAGGATGTGCCTTTTGTTTGGGGTACCGCACAGGAAGAAGCCTTCACGGTATTGAAAGATAAGTTGACACATGCTCCTTTACTCCAACTTCCTGATTTTAATAAGACTTTTGAGCTTGAATGTGATGCTAGTGGAATTGGATTAGGAGGTGTGTTATTACAAGATGGCAAACCTATTGCATACTTTTCTGAAAAATTGAGTGGGCCTAGTCTGAATTATTCTACTTATGATAAAGAACTATATGCTCTTGTTCGGACTTTAGAAACATGGCAACATTATTTATGGCCCAAAGAATTTGTTATACATTTTTTCGAGACCTACTCAGGCAAGGAAACACGAAACGGAAAATATATGGATCTCTAAAACAAACCGACTATGAAAAGAACTCGGATTGGTGGTGGATATATGGCGGTAGTATATGGCAGCGGTGGTGGTATATGGATACGGATTCAAAGCGGTGGCGGATAAGCAATGGTGGTAGATGGCAAGGCGATGATGATGGTGCGGCGGCGGCGTGACAACTTATGACCAGAACTCGAAACTCTAAAAGACTAGACTCTAAGACCAGCAACTTGACACGACGATGCAACCGCAAATTCAACAAAGCAAAAACCCTAAAAAGATTATGCAAAGGCTCAGATTGGTTCGGATATGATGAACTAACCCTAATTTTTTTTTGTGGCTTTTTCGTGGACTGTAGGTATGAAGAACAGACTCGATCTAAACTACGAAAAACTGTAAAATCTCACCGAGCAACCTGGAAATCTGATACCACTTGATAGAGGCAAAGGTGTCCCGTCTTTCGATGAGATGATGAATATCGTTTTGATGGAAGTCGACTTTGACGATCCGACTACGAACGTGCGAGGACGTCGCGCCTTAGCAATCGCTAAACCAACTCCGAGAGGTTATCGACCACGCCGGAGCACGATCAACCTGACCACGAGGGTCTGTTTCCTGCGAGCAAACGAAGAACAGGCAAGAAACTGAGATTGCAATCTGGATATTGCGAATATAAGATGAAAGCTTTATTGATCAAGGTGGGGTTCTGTGACGCCTTTGTCTGGTCGCTGAACACAAACGAAGTACGCGAAGTTGCAGCTATGGCGAACTTTTAATCTAAACAAAACCCAAAGTCTAAACGACGCCCTAAGGGCTGTATATATGGAGGAAGAGGGGGGGGGGGAACTTCGTGGCCCTTGAGGAAGGGGTCCGAAACCAACCCTATCTCTTGTTTCCCCACACATACGGACTCTAAAAACAGCCTATACTTATGTATTTCGAAATTACATGGGCCTGGCCCAATAATAAGGTGACGCAGCACCTAGAATAGCCTCTGGACGAAAGTTATGAAGTAGCATCTTGTATATTTCGTCCAAGGCTTCATGCACGCATTATGGTGGCTTCAACGTCCTGAAATCATCACTTGTAACTCCGTTCTTGTTCCCCATGCGCATGCCATCATCTCCATGCCTGTTCTTGCTCCAATGTTCATCCTTCTCAAAGCTAGGCCCTTCATTTGTAAGCAAAACAAATGTATCCAATTTAGGCAGCATCATATTCTCATGAACATTAGAATCATTACCAAGAAACGAAAGTACCTGGTAATTTAATTGGCGTGCGCGAGCTCTAGTAATTGGTCCAGTATGTATAGCAGCAGGGGTTGTGGGTGTAACAATGGTATTGATGTCCTCATCATCGATGCTCTTGAGAGTCGGTGTCGTGTAGAGGATTGCGGTTAGCTTGACGGTTGTGACGCGCGGCACGACGAAGAGTGTTCGATGTCGGTGTACTTGAACCGGAGCGGGTGTCGTCGGAGTGTCGACTTGAGCGGCTCCGTCTTGACGAGGACGAAGTTGTAGAAGAGCGGACCATCATGGTTCGGATATCTTCTTTGAGGGAACTCATGGATTGTCGTAGGTCGGTGGCGAGATTGTCGATGCAGTCGCCCAAAGCAAGTTGTTCTTGACGCAAAGCCCGATGTGCACCAAATAGTTGAGTCTTGGTGACGTAGGATGACATGTCATCGTCTTGCTCCAAGAAGAGTGGGTTGGTAGAAGTACTTGGCCTATCCATCATTCCAAACAAAGATATGTGAGTAGGAGAAGGAGAAGAACCAATACCAAATGTACCTTGACCGATGTTGAAAATGGATCAAAGATCACTCCAATGTGTAGCAAAGAAATAGCACAACTGGTACCAATTCTTGCCGGTTCTCACACCTACACAAGTAAAAGCTTATGGTGGAGCTTGGTTAGGATGGTGGCACAAAATTTGATGCAATTGTAAGTGAGACTCAATAATGTTGGAAAAGATTCACAAATTTGCAAATGCAACAAGTACCAATAGCAAGATATGGTACACGGAAACACACACGCAAATAGATAATGTGGGGTTGGGCAACCAAGGATGAGCCAAAATGTGGAATCCACCAAGATGCTCTTGTTGCACAACACTAGAGAGACGCTAGCACGATTGCACAATAGGCGGATACGAACTTGTGCACAACCTACTAAGCAAAAAATGCAACGACTTCTATCCCAAGTATGCTATATGTATGATGTTTCTATGTTTTGATCCAAGATGATCGAGTATGACAATCTTAATGTTGTATGATGCTATGGTTCTTGCTTATAAGCTCTTTGCTTATCTTTCCCTTTTGCTTAAAAGCTTGTTTGGCTCTTTGTTGTTTGAGCTCTTTTCTCATGCAATGCTTCACGACCAAAGATAGCAATTGTGTATGCGAAGACAACTTTGTGACACGAGATGATACCAAGATATGCAACTCAATGATGGTATGTATGCTATGGGAAGTATGAACACTAATGTGCGCAAGTCACGTTGCCGGCAATACTCAAAGGCTAGTCTCGATGGGTAAGCTACGCAAAAGTGAGGCTATGGGGTTATCAATGCAAATGCAAGAGAGTATGATGATATCACGATACCAAGGTGATATGAAGGTGAAGGTGATACCAAAGTGGTGTAGCCGTTCGTAGTAGTCCTTGGCGAAGATGAGCGGTGGTGGTGTTGATGCCGAACCGTACCTAGATAGCCGAAACACAATAGGACACGGAAACCACAACTCAAATTCTCAAAACAAAATGGGTCAAAATTGTCGGAGTTGGTAGCGGGAAAGGCTATGGTGGTGCTATGCGGAAGTGTATGTGGGCTCCGGAACAAAATTGGACGAAAGTTAGGCGGTAAACGGAGTGGAGGATGGAAGTAATGCTGTCAGGGGCCGGATGTCCTGGCCGGGCCGGATGTCCGGGCTGGTCGGGCCGGATGTCCGGGCTCGGGATCCGAAGAACACCGTGTGGAGAGGTCAAATCCGGGGCAAAATTCGGAGGATTTTGTGGATGGAATTTGGGGAAAAGATGGGGAAAAGCTAGATCTACCTACAACAAACGAAATCCGCGGATCGAATCCAACAAAACTTCATCACACCAACAAATCACAAAAAAAAATTGGCGCTATTTTTGTGGGGCAATTTTCGAATTAGGAACAAAATCAACAAAACTAGGCTAGAAAACACAACGGGGAGGCTCCGAAATCGTGATCAACCTGGCTCATGATACCAAGATGATGTAGGGCGGAACCCTAGATGGCCGATCTTTCACGAAAGGAGCGGATCCCTACGAAGAACGTGATGAACACGAGGGGAAACACAAGGGGAACACGAGAGAAATCACTCAACCAACAAGAATAGGTCACACATGCGCTAGATCGATGAACACAAAGGTAAGATACAAGATCCAAATCCAACAAAGGACGATACAAAGGTAACCGGTTCTTCTCCGTGAGGAGGTCTTGAATCCAAGGTGGATATTGTCCGTGAGGAGGTCTTGAATCCAAGGTGGATCTTCTCCGTAGAGGGGCCGCGGTCTCTCTCGTGGAGTAGATCCGATATGGATGAGAAAAGCTCTATCTCTAAATGAGCTAATCCTTTGCTAACCCTAGAAAGATGGGGGAGAAGGAGTATATATAGTCTAGAGGGTCAAAGGGGTACACGGGCCTCGGCCCTTTACTGTGCGCAGACAGGGGGGCCGGATGTCCGGGCGGCGGGCCGGATGTCCGGGCCTTCCCGAGGGGCCGGATGTCCGGGCTTGGCGGCCGGATGTCCGGGCTGGAGGGCCCAGCTTCTGGATGTTCTGTAGCGTGGCGCCGGATGTCCGGGCTTCTGGCCGGATTTCCGGGCTGGGGCCGGATGTCCGAGCTGGACGCCGGATGTCCGGGCCCTGTAGACTTGGGCGTCTGGGCTGCTGCTGCTGTGGTTGCTCCAGGGGCCGGATGTCCGGGGTCTTGGCCGGATGTCCGGGGCCTGGAAGGTGAACTTGCCCGTTTCCGTTGGTTCTCTTCATCCATGGACTTGGCGGCTTGTCCGTCTTCACGTGCATCCTCGGGAGGTTCCTCTTGACACCTAATCATGCATAGCATATCGGACTTAGGTAGTAGCCATGTCTCGAGTGGATCATATGTGATATCACTAAGGAAGGAAGTCACCTCGTTCTCGAGAGCTCTAGCTCGTGCTCGTGTCATAGGTCCTCTTGGCTCTTGATGGGACGATGGTAGGTCCATGGGGATGATCGTAGGATGCTCCGCATCAATGTCCCTCCCCCTTCCCCGCCTGCGTCATTTATACTACCACTCACTCCGTTTTATGCGGAGTAAATAAAAACAGAGGGAGTATACTACAGATGAGGATCCCCTGACGTGGCCGAACCCATTGAGTAACTGACATGCGGGGCCTAGCAAGCATGGGGTCCGCCAGTAAGTGACCAAAAGGTAGGGTAAGGCAGGGATACCTACGTCAGAGGATCCACTTCCACTACTACTCCCTCCTTCCATCTACAGGGCCTAATGCGTTTTTCGAGGCTAACTGACCAAATGTTGGAGTAATAATATATGACATGCAACTTACACAAAGCATCGGTCAAATTCGTATGTGAAAGGAGCCTCCAATGATATAATTTTCACATTATACATCTCATGTACTATTAATCTTGTTAATAGTCAAAGGCGGTTTTGAAACATGCATTAGAGCATGGTTAATAATATAGCCAGCCGATGGCTATAAGGAACTGCCATGTCATCTATAGCCATCATCTATATGCACTCATACAATAGTGTGGGCTATAAGGTTGGCTATTTCCCGCAAAAAAAAATATAAGGTTGGCTATTGTATTAGTACTTTTTCCCATCTCCTCTCTATTTCTTTCTTCATATTTATTGTATTTACCTAGGAATGCGTATATAGCTAGCCTCTTGCATGAAAGCTCGCTCCCCTTACTTTTTCACACCTCTCTGCTTCACATAGGCAAAAGTGCCATGTAAGTTGGCTCTTAGAATGGCTATTAGGTTGGCTCTAAGCATTTAATATTTGCATGAGCAAGGTATATGATTGGAAGAGAGTTGCATGCATACTATTTTTTCTTGATCTATGTGTTATAGCCAGGTTGTAGAATATAAGAGCCCGCTTCACTCTCTCTCCTCTCTTCTAAATCCTCCAAGTAGGATTTTAATGACATGACAAGTCTTATAGCCTGCTGACTAGGCCTTATTAGACTTGCTCTTACGCCCTATATAAATGGAAGGAGGCAGTACTATGAGCACTGCATACTCTACTACAGATGTTGTCAGTACTCCACTAGTACTATTGGACAGGGAGCTTAAAAAAGTTACTATTGGACTGTGATAGAGGCAAAGGTGTCCCGTCTTTCGATGAGATGATGGATATCGCTTTGGTGGAAGTCGACTTTGACGATCCGACTACGAACGTGCGATGACGTCGCGCCTTAGCAATCGCTAAACCAACTCCGAGAGGTTATTGACCACGCCAGAGCACGATCAACCTGACCACGAGGTCTGTTTCCTGCAAGCAAACGAAGAACAAGCAAGAAACTGAGATTGCAATCTGGATATTGCGAATATAAGATGAAAGCTTTATTGATCAAGGTGGGGTTCTGTGACGCCTTTGTCTGGTCGTTGAACACAAACGAAGTACGCGAAGTTGCAGCTATGGCGAACTTTTAATCTAAACAAAACCCAAAGTCTAAACGACGCCCTAAGGGCTCTATATATGGAGGAAGAGGGGGGGAATTTCGTGGCCCTTGGGGAAGGGGTCCGAAACCAACCCTATCTCTTGTTTCCCCACACATACGGACTCTAAAAACAGCCTATACTCAAGTATTTCGAAATTACATGGGCCTGGCCCAATAATAAGGTGACGCAGCACCTAGAATAGCCTCTGGACGAAAGTTATGAAGTAGCATCTTGTATATTTCGTCCAAGGCTTCATGCACGCATTATGGTCGCTTCAACGTCCTGAAATCATCAGTTGTAACTCCGTTCTTGTTCCCCATGCGCATGCCATCATCTCCATGCTTGTTCTTGCTCCAATGTTCATCCTTCTCAAAGCTAGGCCCTTCATTTGTAAGCAAAACAAATGTATCCAATTTAGGCAGCATCATATTCTCATGAACATTAGAATCATTACCAAGAAACGAAAGTACCTGGTAATTTAATTGGCGTGCGCGAGCTCTAGTAATTGGTCCAGTGTGTATAGCAGCAGGGGCTGTGGGTGTAACAATGGTATTGATGTCCTCATCAGACTGGCTATACGTGGCGAAATCCTAGTAGGAAGAGCATGCGCGAGAACAAGCACATTCACGTGGTTGAAAACAAATTGGAAACCATCTCTGTTTGAATACAAATCTAGGAGTATGTACGAATCTAACAATATTGATTGGGCATTGTTGAATGTTGATACTTTTTTCTGTAAGTTTGATCAAAGTAGAGATACTTTGACTACACATAAAACTTATATGTAAACTAGAAAGGATCAGAGGGAGTATATTGTACGGTCAAAAGCGAAACGAACATTGAATACCCTTTATATATGATTTGCGGACGCTATGATCACCGGTTCAAAATTTTGAATCTGCCTTAGGTATCACACATGCACCCACTCGTTTTCTCTCGATTTCATTTCGAGGTCCGGAGATCGTTTGAAAGAGGACTAGGGTGGGTACAATACGTTCGTTTTGCTTATGAACGTACAATATACACCCTCGATCCCCATAGACCCCCCCCTTGCGGCTCATTTCTATCATAGAAACAGACCAATCCTTTATCTCCTTGCAGGACACACAATTGATCTCTCAACATCAATCGATCTCGTCAAGATGTGTCGGGGCATGAACCGAATGGGATGTCAAATCTAAGACGGGAAGCGACATGTAGTGGAGGCAAAGTGAAACTTTAAATGAACCGTTTGTTTGTATGAATGTCGGGCAAATTACAACATTGGAAATACAAGCATGGTCTAGGCCCACATGCGAATGATACTTGGCGGAATGTTAAAATGACGCATGCGGGAGGATGGACTCAACCGCTGGGCGGCATGATCGATGGAGAAGAGGGTTGGAGAGGAATGAGAAATAAGCAACGCCGCATGATTATACTTGAACGGCTAAAATAAACAATAAATTATCTTGTTTTCCCTTCCGTCTTGGTCACGGAGTAAGATACTCCCTCTGTTTTTATTTACTCTGCATATTAGGTTTGACTGAAGTCAAACTTCATAAAATTTGACCAAGTTTATAGAAAACTAGCAAGATACCCGTGCCTTGCACGGAACATCAAGATCTTGTGGGAGAAAAGGATGAATGAGGGAAGGCCTTATCTACAAATGATAGAGGCAAAGGTGTCCCGATGTTTCGATGAGATAGCAATCGTTTTCTGCGGGAGTCGACTTTGACGATCCGACTACGAACGTGCGAAGACGTCGCGCCTTAGCAATCGCTAAACCAACTTCCGAGAGGTTATTGACCACGCCGGAGCACGATCAATCAGACCACGAGGGTCTATTTCCTGCGAGCAAACAAAGAACAAGCAAGAAACTGAGATTGCAATCTGGATATTGTGAATAAAAGAGGAAAGCTTTATTAATGAAGGTGGGGTTCTGTGACGCCTTTGTCTGGTCGTTGAACACAAACGAAGTACGCGAAGTTGCAGCTATGGCGAACTTTTAATCTAAACAAAACCCAAAGTCTAAACGATGCCCTAGGGGCTGTATATATGGAGGAAGAGGGGGGAATTTCGTGGCCCTTGGCGGAGGGGTCCGAAACCCACCCTAACTCTTGTTTCCCCACACATACGGACTCTAAAAACAGCCTATATTGAAGTATTTCAAAATTACATGGGCCTGGCCCAAAAATAAGGTGACGCAGCACCTAGAATAGCCTCTGGACGAAAATTATGAAGTGGCATCTTGTATATTTCGTCCAAGGCTTCATGCACTCATTATGGTGGCTTCAAAGTCCTGAAATTATCACTTGAAATTCTGTTCTTGTCTCCCTTGCGCATGCCATCAACTCCATGCTTATTCTTGCTCCAATGTTCATCCTTCTCCAAGCTAGGCCCTTCATTTGTAAGCAAAACAAATGTATCCAATTTAGGCAGCATCATATTCTCATGAACATTAGAATCATTACCAAGAAACAAAAGTACCTGGTAATTTAATTGGCGTGCGCGAGCTCTAGTAATCGGTCCAGTATGTATAGTAGCAGGGGTTGTGGGTGTAACAATGGTATTGATGTCCTCATCAGCGGGTAACACGGAAGTTTGGGAGTCCTTCTCTGCCACGACTCGGAGTATGGCGTGATCTGGAAAACCAAAACAGAGTAACAAAATTCTAGACTCGGAATAGGACTGGTGGCGGAGATGAATCTGGTGGAACTCGGACTGGTGGCGGAGATGAATCTGGTGGAACTCGGACTGGTGGCGAGATGAATCTGGTGGAACATGGACTCGTGGCGGAGATGAATCTGGTGGAACTCGGACTGGCGTGATGGCGGCGGATATGTGGTGGCGTATATGGACTCGGATTGGCGGTGAAGATGTGGCGGTGGTATATGGCAGTGATAATGAAGTTGGTGCGGTGGTGGTATATGGCAGCAGCGATAATGATGATGCGGTGGTGATATATGGCAGCGGCAACGTGACAACATGTGAACAGAACTCGAAACTCTAAAGGACTAGACGCTAAGACCAGCAACTTGACACGACGATGCAACCGCAAATTCAACAAAGCAAATACAGAAAAGATTATGCAAAGGCTCAGATTGGTTCGGATAGGATGAACTAACCCTAATTTTTTTGGCTTTTTCGTTGACTATAGGTATGATGAACAGACTCGATCTAAACTACGAAAAACTGTAAAATCTCACCGAGCAACCTGGAAATCTGATACCACTTGATAGATGCAAAGGGGTCCAGATGTTTCGATGAGATAGCAATCGTTTTCTGTGGGAGTCGACTTTGACGATCCGACTACGAACGTGCGAAGACATCGCGCCTTAGCAATTGCTAAACCAACTTTCGAGAGGTTATTGACCACGCCGGAGCACGATCAACCTGACCACGAGGGTCTATTTCCTGCGAGCAAACGAAGAACAAGCAAGAAACTGAGATTGCAATCTGGATATTGCGAATAAAAGAGGTAAGCTTTATTAATGAAGGTGGGGTTCTGTGACGCCTTTGTCTGGTCGTTGAACACAAACGAAGTAAGCGATGTTGCAGCTATGGCGAACTTTTAATCTAAACAAAACCCAAAGTCTAAACGATGCCCTAGGGGCTGTATATATGGAGGAAGAGGGGGGAATTTCGTGGCCCTTGGAGGAGGGGTCCGAAACCCACCCTAACTCTTGTTTCCCCACACATACGGACTCTAAAAACAGCCTATATTGAAGTATTTCGAAATTACATGGGCCTGGCCCAAAAATAATGTGACACAGCACCTAGAATAGCCTCTGGACGAAAATTATGAAGTGGCATGATGTAGGGCGGAACCCTAGGTGGCCGATCTTTCACAAAAGGAGCCGATCCCTAAGAAGAACGTGATGAACACGAGGGGAAACATGAGGGGAACACGAGAGAAATCACTCAACCAACAAGAATAGATCACACATGCGCTAGATCGATGAACACAAAGGTAAGATACAAGATCCAAATCCAACAAAGGACGATACAAGAGGTAACCGGTTCTTCTCCGTAAGGAGGTCTTGATGGGGGTGTTCTCCGTGAGGAGGTCTTGAATCCAAGGTGGATCTTCTCCGTAGAGGGGCCGCGATCTCTCTCGTGGAGTAGATCCGTAATGGATGAGGAAAGCTCTATCTCTAAATGAGCTAATCCTTTGCTAACCTTAGAAAGAGGAAGGGGATGGAGTATATATAGTCTAGGGGGCGAAGAGGTAGATGGGCCTCGGCCCTTTACTGTGTGCAGACAGGCGGAGCCGGATGTCCGGGCGTTCAGGAGGAGCCGGATGTCCGGGCTGACGGTGAAAACTTCTGTAAGTTCTGGTGCGTGGCGCCAGATTTCCGGGCTTCTGGCCGGATTTCCGGGCTCGGGCCGGATGTCCGGGCTGGACGCCAGATATCCGGGCCCTGTAGACTTGGGCAGCTGGGCTTCGGCTGATGTGGATGCTCCAGGGTCCGGATGTCCGGGGCCTTGGCCGGATGTCCGGGGCCTGGAAGGTGAACTTGCCCGTTTCCGTTGGTTCTCTTCATCCATGGACTTGGCGGCTTGTCCGTCTTCACGAGCATCTTCGGGAGGGTCCTCTTGACACCTGATCATGCATAGCATATCGGACTTAGGTAGTAGCCATGTCTCGAGTGGATCATATGTGATATCACTAAGGAAGGAAGTCACCTTGTTCTCGAGAGCTCTACTCGTGCTCGTGTCATAGGTCCTCTTGGCTCTTGATGAGATGATGGTAGGTCCATGGGGATGATCGTAGGATGCTCCGCATCATCTCCCCTCCCTTGGGAAAGATCCGACCTCGGATCGAAATCCACATCACCATGGTACGGGGAGAGATCTTTGATGTTGAAGATGTCGCTCACGGAATACTTGTCGCGTGGGATGTCGATCTTGTATGCGTTGTTGTTGTAGCGTGCAAGCACCTTGAAGGGTCCATCCGCTCGGGGTAGTAGCTTGGACTTGCGTTCATTGGGGAAGCGATCCTTTTGAAGGTGTAGCCATGCAAGATCTCCAACATTGAACAGCATGGGTTGCTTGTTGACGTTGATCTTGGTCGCGAGTCGTTGTACTTGGCGCTCGATGGTGGTCCTTGTATCTTCATGCATCTTCTTGAGGAAGTTGACTCGGGCACTCGCGTCCATGTTTGTGCGCTCTTGTAGCGGTAGAGGTAGAATGTCCAATGGTGACAATGGGTTGAAGCCATAGACGACCTCGAAGGGGGACTTGCCGGTAGTCGAATGTCTTGCACGGTTGCAGGCGTACTCGGCGATAGGTAGGCACTCCTCCCACTCCTTGATGTTCTTCTTTATCAACACGCGTAGTAGAGTGGAGAGCGTGCGGTTCGTCACCTCCGTTTGGCCGTCGGTTTGTGGATGGTATGCCGAAGAGAACAAAAGCTTGATTCCGAGCTTGGCGCACAAGGTCTTCCAAAAGTAACTCAAGAACTTGACGTCGCGGTCCGAGACAATCGTCTTTGGCATTCCATGAAGTCGCAAGATTTCCCTACAAAACAAATTTCCAACATGTGAAGCATCGTCTATCTTGTTGCAAGGAATAAAATGAGCCATTTTGGAGAATCGGTCCACAACAACAAAAACGGAATCCTTGCCATTTCTAGTTCTAGGCAAACCAAGCACAAAGTCCATGCTAATATCTTCCCATGGTTGATATGGAATTGGAAGTGGCATATAGAGGCCATGATATTGGGCTTTAGACTTAGCTTTGCGACATGTAGAGCATCGGTTGGTGAAGCGATTGACGTCGCAAAACATCTAGGGCCAAAAGTAGTTCTTGGAGAGCGTAGCAAATGTCTTGTCGCGTCCAAAGTGTCCCATGAGTCCGCCTCCATGAGATTCCTGCAAAAGCAACAAGCGAAGAGAGGACTCGGGGATGCAAAGTTTGTTAGCTCTCATAAGATATCCATCTTTGATGTAGCATCGATCCCAAGAAGTATGCGTCAAACACTTGGCATAAGGAATAGCAAATGTAGGATCATGGTCATACAAGTCTTTAATATGCTCAAAGCCAATGACATTTAACTCAAGTTGAGTAACAAGCATGTGATAGAGGCAAAGGTGTCCCGTCTTTCGATGAGATGATGGATATTGCTTTGGTGGAAGTCGACTTTGACGATCCGACTACGAACGTGCGATGACGTCGCGCCTTAGCAATCGCTAAACCAACTCCGAGAGGTTATTGACCACGCCGGAGCACGATCAACCTGACCACGAGGGTCTGTTTCCTGCGAGCAAACGAAGAACAAGCAAGAAACTGAGATTGCAATCTGGATATTGCGAATATAAGATGAAAGCTTTATTGATCAAGGTGGGGTTCTGTGACGCCTTTGTCTGGTCGTTGAACACAAACGAAGTACGCGAAGTTGCAGCTATGGCGAACTTTTAATCTAAACAAAACCCAAAGTCTAAACGACGCCCTAAGGGCTGTATATATGGAGGAAGAGGGGGGAATTTCGTGGCCCTTGGGGAAGGGGTCCGAAACCAACCCTATCTCTTGTTTCCCCACACATACGGACTCTAAAAATAGCCTATACTCAAGTATTTCGAAATTACATGGGCCTGGCCCAATAATAAGGTGACGCAGCACCTAGAATAGCCTCTGGACGAATGTTATGAAGTAGCATCTTGTATATTTCGTCCAAGGCTTCATGCACGCATTATGCTAGCTTCAATGTCCTGAAATCATCACTTGTAACTCCGTTCTTGTCCCCCATGCGCATGCCATCATCTCCATGCTTGTTCTTGCTCCAATGTTCATCCTTCTCAAAGCTAGGCCCTTCATTTGTAAGCAAAACAAATGTATCCAATTTAGGCAGCATCATATTCTCATGAACATTAGAATCATTACCAAGAAACGAAAGTACCTGGTAATTTAATTGGCGTGCGCGAGCTCTAGTAATTGGTCCAGTATGTATAGCAGCAGGGGCTGTGGGTGTAACAATGGTATTGATGTCCTCATCATCCTCCCCTTCTTGAAATGAAGTCGTCTTCGACGGAAGCTCATCTCCCTCGCCCAAATAAGGCTACAAATCTGCAATGTTAAAAGTGGGACTAACCCCAAAATCTGAAGGCAGCTCAAGTTTATATGCATTATCATTTATTTTCTCTAACACCTTAAAAGGACCATCAGCACGTGGCATTAGCTTTGATTTGCGCAAATCAGGAAATCTATCCTTACACAAATGTAACCAAACAAGATCTCCAGGTGCAAACACAACATGTTTTCTACCCTTATCTCCAGCAAGTTTATATTTAGCATTCATACGCTCAATGTTTTCCTTATTTAACTCATGCATTTTTAAGATCAATTCAACACGTTGTTTAGCATCAAAATTAACCTTCTCCGAAGATGGAAGAGGCAACAAATCAGTGCACGAGGTAGGAAACCATACACAATTTCAAAAGGGCACATCTTAGTAGTAGAATGCAATGAACGATTATAAGCAAACTCAATATGAGGCAAGCATTCTTCCCACATTTTCTTATTATTCTTCAAAACAGCCCTAAGCATAGTAGACAATGTTCTATTGACTACTTCAGTTTGTCCATTAGTTTGGGGGTGAGAAGTAGTACTAAAAAGAAGTTTAGTCGCCAACTTAGCCCATAAACATCTCCAAAAGTGGCTAAGAAATTTAGTATCACGATCTGAAACAATAGTATTTGGCACACCATGCAAACGAATAATTTCACGGAAGAACAAATCAGCAACATTAACAGCATGATCGCTTTTATGACATGGTGAAGTGTGCCATTTTTGAGAATCTATCCACGACAACAAATATGCTATCCCTCCCCTTCTTTGTTTGAGGTAAACCTAAAACAAAGTCCATAGATATATCCTCCCAAGGAACACTAGGTACAGGCAAAGGCATATATAAACCATGAGGATTGAGTTGTGACTTAGCTTTTTGACATGTAGTGCAGCGAGCAACAAAACGCTCAACATCCCGTCTCATCTTTGGCCAAAAGAAATGTGTAGCAAGTACGTCCTCCGTCTTCTTCACGCCAAAGTGTCCCATTAATCCTCCTCCATGCGCCTCCTGCAACAACAAAAGACGAAGAGAGCTAGCTGGAATGCATAGCTTGTTAGCACGGAACACAAATCCATCAAGCGAATCTCAAATTCTTACCAGTTCTTACCCAGCAGCAGGTGGTGATCGGCAACCGTTGTAGTCAGAACTCTCAAAGCTTGGATAAAGCGATTACCAGGGAGAGTCAAACGCACGATGTAGATGTATGTGGAGCTGGGAAGGCTTATAATATGGTAGCAAAAATGGTCAGCAATAATCAATTCAGAGATGCAAAGTTGAATAAACGCTCAACGACGGTACTGTGCTGGTCCTAGGCTAGACCGTGCTAGAGACGCGAGCCTAGAACACTAACAAAATCACGGCGCTGCACGTAAACAAGGGAAAAGCACACTCGGGAAAAAAAATTGCTCTTTTTTTTCGCGCTCTTTTTTTTGCGCACCTCTTTTTTTTTGCGAAAAATCACTATAATGGCGAATGTCTCAAAACTCTTCCCAGGTCAAACTGACAGGATAGGCACAAAATTTTTTTGACTATTTTTTTCGGAAATCAGGGCAGCGACGACGAAAAAGTGCGACAAAAAATCACTATGATGGTGAGTGTCTCAAAACACTCCCCGGGACCTAAAAATAGGATAGGGAAAAAATATTTTTGGTCGCCGAAATTTTGGCCTAAAAACTGCCCGGGGGTCTCCAGACTTTTTTTTCCCGAGACCTACTCAGGCAAGGAAACACGAAACGGAAAATAGATGGATCTCTAAAACAAACCGAATATGAAAAGAACTCGGATTGGTTGTGGATATATGATGGTAGGATATGGCAGCGGTGGTGGTATATGGTAGCGGTGGTGGTATATGGATACGGATCGGTGGTGGTATATGGATACGGATTGGTGGTGGTATATGGATATGGATTCAAAGCGGTGGTGGATAAGCAATGGTGGTAGATGGCAAGGCGATGATGATGGTGCGGCGGCGGCGTGACAACTTATGACCAGAACTCGAAACTCTAAAAGACTAGACTCTAAGACCAGCAACTTGACAGACGATGCAACCGCAAATTCAACAAAGCAAAAACCCTAAAAAGATTATGCAAAGGCTCAGATTGGTTCGGATATGATGAACTAACCCTAATTTTTTTTTGTGGCTATTTCGTGGACTGTAGGTATGAAGAACTGATATAGGCAAAGGTGTCCCGTGTTTCGATGAGATGATGGATATCGCTTTGGTGGAAGTCGACTTTGACGATCCGACTACGAACGTGCGAGGATGTCGCGCCTTAGCAATCGCTAAACCAACTCCGAGAGGTTATCGACCACGCCGGAGCACGATCAACCTGACCACGAGGGTCTGTTTCCTGCGAGCAAACGAAGAACAAGCAAGAAACTGAGATTGCAATCTGGATATTGCGAATATAAGATGAAAGCTTTATTGATCAAGGTGGAGTTCTGTGACGCCTTTGTCTGGTCGCTGAACACAAACGAAGTACGCGAAGTTGCAGCTATGGCGAACTTTTAATCTAAACAAAACCCAAAGTCTAAACGACGCCCTAAGGGCTGTATATATGGAGGAAGAGGGGGGGAATTTCGTGGCCCTTGAGGAAGGGGTCCGAAACCAATCCTATCTCTTGTTTCCCCACACATACGGACTCTAAAAACAGCCTATACTGATGTATTTCGAAATTACATGGGCCTGGCCCAATAATAAGGTGACGCAGCACCTAGAATAGCCTCTGGACGAAAGTTATGAAGTAGCATCTTGTATATTTCGTCCAAGGTTTCATGCACGCATTATGGTGGCTTCAACGTCTTGAAATCATCACTTGTAACTCCGTTCTTGTTCCCCATGCGCATGCCATCATCTCCATGCTTGTTCTTGCTCCAATGTTCATCCTTCTCAAAGCTAGGCCCTTCATTTGTAAGCAAAACAAATGTATCCAATTTAGGCAGCATCATATTCTCATGAATATTAGAATCATTACCAAGAAACGAAAGTACCTGGTAATTTAATTGGCGTGCGCGAGCTCTAGTAATTGGTCCAGTATGTATAGCAGCTGGGGCTGTGGGTGTAACAATGGTATTGATGTCCTCATCATCCTCCCCTTCTTGAAATGAAGTCGTCCTCGACGGAAGCTCATCTTCCTCACCCAAATAAGGCTTCAAATCTGCAATGTTAAAAGTGGGACTAACCCCAAAATTTGCAGGCAGCTCAAGTTTATATGCATTATCATTTATTTTCTCTAACACCTTAAAAGGACCATCAGCACGTGGCATTAGCTTTGATTTGCGCAAATCAGGAAATCTATCCTTACGCAAATGTAACCAAACAAGATCTCTAGGTGCAAACACAACATGTTTTCTACCCTTATCTCCAGCAAGTTTATATTTAGCATTCATACGCTCAATGTTTTCCTTAGTTAACTCATGCATTTTTAAGATCAATTCAGCACGTTGTTTAGCATCAAAATTAACCTTCTCCGAAGATGGAAGAGGCAACAAATCAATAGGTGCACGAGGTAGGAAACCATACACAATTTCAAAAGGGCACATCTTAGTAGTAGAATGCAATGAACGATTATAAGCAAACTCAATATGAGGCAAGCATTCTTCCCACATTTTCTTATTATTCTTCAAAACAGCCCTAAGCATAGTAGACAATGTTCTATTGACTACTTCAGTTTGTCCATCAGTTTGGGGGTGACAAGTAGTACTAAAAAGCAGTTTAGTCCCCAACTTAGCCCATAAACATCTCCAAAAGTGGCTAAGAAATTTAGTATCACGATCGGAAACAATAGTATTTGGCACACCATGCAAGCGAATAATTTCACGAAAGAACAAATCAGCAACATTAGCAGCATCATCGCTTTTATGACATGGTATAAAGTGTGCCATTTTCAAGAATCTATCCACGACAACAAATATGCTATCCCTCCCCTTCTTTGTTCGAGGTAAACCTAAAACAAAGTCCATAGATATATCCTCCCAAGGAACACTAGGTACAGGCAAAGGCATATATAAACCATGAGGATTGAGTCGTGACTTAGCTTTTTGACATGTAGTGCAGCGAGCAACAAAACGCTCAACATCCCGTCTCATCTTTGGCCAAAAGAAATGTGTAGCAAGTACGTCCTCTGTCTTCTTCACGCCAAAGTGTCCCATTAATCCTCCGCCATGCGCCTCCTGCAACAACAAAAGACGAAGAGAGCTAGCTGGAATGCATAGCTTGTTAGCACGGAACACAAATCCATCATTAACGACAAACTTGTTCCAGGTTCTTCCTTCTTTACAATTCTGCAATACATCTTTAAAATCAGCATCATGCACATATTGTTCTTTGATGGTCTCCAAACCAAATATTTTGAAGTCAAGTTGTGAAAGCATAGTATAGCGACGAGACAATGCATCAGCAATAACATTTTCTTTACCCTTCTTGTGTTTAATGACATAAGGGAAAGTTTCAATGAATTCAACCCATTTAGCATGTCTACGATTCAGTTTAGCTTGACTTTTAATATGTTTCAAAGATTCATGATCAGAATGTATAACAAATTCTTTGGGCCATAAATAATGTTGCCATGTTTCTAAAGTCCGAACAAGAGCATATAGTTCTTTATCATAAGTAGAATAATTCAGACTAGGCCCACTCAATTTTTCAGAAAAGTATGCAACAGGTTTGCCATCTTGTAATAACACACCTCCTAATCCAATGCCACTAGCATCACATTCAAGCTCAAAAGTCTTATTAAAATAAGGAAGTTGGAGTAAAGGAGCATGTGTCAACTTATCTTTCAATACCGTGAAGGCTTCTTCCTGTGCGGTACCCCAAACAAAAGGCACATCCTTCTTTGTAAGCTCGTTGAGAGGTGCAGCAATGGTGCTAAAATCTCTCACAAAACGTCTATAGAAACCAGCGAGTCCAAGAAAACTCCGCACTTGTGTGACCGTTTTGGGCTGCGGCCAACTCTCAATAGCTTCAATCTTGGCTTTATCAACTTCAATTCCCTGTGGAGTAACAACATAGCCAAGAAAAGATACTCGGTCGGTGCAAAAGGTGCACTTCCCAAGGTTACCAAACAAACGTGCATCACGTAGAGCAATAAAAACAGCACGTAAATGTTCCAAATGTTCTTCCAAAGATTTGCTATAAATCAGTATATCATCAAAATAGACTACCACAAATCGTCCAATGAAAGCACGTAAAACTTCGTTCATTAGTCTCATGAAAGTACTAGGTGCATTAGTTAACCCAAAAGGCATGACTAACCACTCATATAAACCAAACTTAGTTTTAAAGGCAGTTTTCCATTCATCTCCCAATTTCATACGAATTTGATGGTATCCACTACGCAAATCAACTTTGGAGAATATTGTAGAGCCACTCAATTCATCAAGCATATCATCTAGCCTAGGAATAGGATGACGATAATGAATAGTAATATTATTAATGCCTCTACAATCAACACACATACGCGACGTACCATCCTTTTTAGGCACGAGTATAATAGGAACAGCACAAGGACTAAGAGATTCGCGTATATAACCTTTGTCAAGCAGCTCCTGTACTTGACGCATAATCTCCTTCGTCTCCTCTGGATTGGTACGGTATGGTGCACGGTTGGGTAGCGATGCACCGGGAATTAAGTCAATTTGATGCTCAATCCCTCGAATAGGTGGTAATCCCGGTGGCACGTCTTGTGGGAAGACGTCAGCGAACTCCTGCAAAATGTTAGTGACAGCAGGGGGCAAAGAGGAAGGCACGTCCTCGAATGAAAATAATGCCTCTTTGCACACAAAAGCATAGCAAACAGATTTGTGGAAATCTAGTTCATCAATATCAGATTTTGTGGCAAGTAAACATGCACTTTTCAATTTAATTTCAGAAACAACACTAGATGGTTTATTATTAGGTTTCATTTGTTGCTCAAATTCCTTTGCCACAATCTGATTTTCACTCTTATTTTTCTCCTGTTTTGCTTTATTAGCTCTATTAATGTCATCTGTCAAAATGGAATCAGGAGTCATAGGAAGCAAAGTAATATTTTTATCCTTATGAACAAGAGTATACTGATTGTTTCTACCATGGTGTACAGAATTTTTATCAAATTGCCATGGTCTACCTAGTAATAAGGAACATGCTTGCATGGGTACCACATCACAATCAACATAATCAGCATATGTAGAGATACTAAAATGCACACGAACGGTACGTGTTACCTTAACCTTGCCGCTGTTGTTGAACCATTGGATGTAGTAAGGATGTGGATGTGGTCTTGTGGTGAGAGATAGCTTCTCCACCATCTCCATGCTAGCCAAGTTGTTACAGCTCCCTCCATCGATGATGACGCGAACAGAACGTTCCTTCACAACTCCCTTTGTATGGAACAAATTATGCCTCTGATTTTGCTCTGCTTGTGTGACCTGCACACTCAAAACACGTTGAGCAACTAAACATTCATACCTGTCAGCGTCTTCAGGAGCCATGTATTGCATCTCATTTTCAGAATCATCTCCACCATGTTCTTCACGTGTAATAAGAGCCAAAGTCTCCTCATCATAGTCACTAGCGGACTCATACCCACCATCCTCAGTAGCAATCATGACACGCTGAGATTTGCATTCTCTCGCAAAATGCCCTCTTCCCTTACAACGACGACAAATAATATCACTTGTGTGCCCTGTCGATGCCATGGAAGAAGAAGAGCTCTGCGCAGGCCCGGCAGGCGTGCTCTTGGCAGAGAGTGGTGGTTGTGCCTGCTTTCTTGTATCACGGCTGGAGGTGGCACCTGATGGAGGTGATGGTGAGGTGGAAGTAGAAGATGCACGCGGTGTCCATGATGAAGGTCGACCTGCAGAAAAGTTAGTTCGCGCCAATGGCTGTCGATCCTGCACTTCACGTTCAGCTTTACAAGCAAGATGGAATAAACGAGTGATATTATTATAATCCTTATACTCTAGAATGGTCTGAATCTCTTTATTTAATCCACCCATAAAACGTGCAAGCATAGCTTCATTCTCCTCAACAATACCACATCTAATCATGCCAGTTTGTAATTCCTGATAATATTCTTCTACAGAATTTTTCCCTTGTCTTAAACGCTGCAATTTTTGAAGTAATTCACGTTGATAATATGGTGGAACCCAACGAGTACGCATAGCAGTTTTCAAAGCAGCCCAAGTAGTTGGAACAGGATATAATCTACAATGTTCAGACCACCAAACACATGCAAAGCTAGTGAAAGCACAAACAGCAGCAGGAACACGTCTCTCCTCAGGATATTGTAAACATTTAAATCGTTGTTATAGGCAAAGGTGTCCCGTCTTTCGATGAGATGATGGATATCGCTTTGGTGGAAGTCGACTTTGACGATCCGACTACGAACGTGCGAGGACGTCGCGCCTTAGCAATCGCTAAACCAACTCCGAGAGGTTATCGACCACGCCGGAGCACGATCAACCTGACCACGAGGGTCTGTTTCCTGCGAGCAAACGAAGAACAAGCAAGAAACTGAGATTGCAATCTGGATATTGCGAATATAAGATGAAAGCTTTATTGATCAAGGTGGAGTTCTGTGACGCCTTTGTCTGGTCGCTGAACACAAACGAAGTACGCGAAGTTGCAGCTATGGCGAACTTTTAATCTAAACAAAACCCAAAGTCTAAACGACGCCCTAAGGGCTGTATATATGGAGGAAGAGGGGGGGAATTTCGTGGCCCTTGAGGAAGGGGTCCGAAACCAACCCTATCTCTTGTTTCCCCACACATACGGACTCTAAAAACAACCTATACTGATGTATTTCGAAATTACATGGGCCTGGCCCAATAATAAGGTGACGCAGCACCTAGAATAGCCTCTGGACGAAAGTTATGAAGTAGCATCTTGTATATTTCGTCCAAGGTTTCATGCACGCATTATGGTGGCTTCAACGTCTTGAAATCATCACTTGTAACTCCGTTCTTGTTCCCCATGCGCATGCCATCATCTCCATGCTTGTTCTTGCTCCAATGTTCATCCTTCTCAAAGCTAGGCCCTTCATTTGTAAGCAAAACAAATGTATCCAATTTAGGCAGCATCATATTCTCATGAATATTAGAATCATTACCAAGAAACGAAAGTACCTGGTAATTTAATTGGCGTGCGCGAGCTCTAGTAATTGGTCCAGTATGTATAGCAGCAGGGGCTGTGGGTGTAACAATGGTATTGATGTCCTCATCAAGAACAGACTCGATCTAAACTACGAAAAACTGTAAAATCTCACCGAGCAACCTGGAAATCTGATACCACTTGATCGAGGCAAAGGTGTCGCGTCTTTCGATGAGATGATGGATAGCGCTTTGGTGGAAGTTGACTTTGACGATCCGACTACGAACGTGCGATGACGTCGCGCCTTAGCAATCGCTAAACCAACTCCGAGAGGTTATTGACCACGTCGGAGCACGATCAACCTGACCACGAGGGTCTGTTTCCTGCGAGCAAACGAAGAACAAGCAAGAAATTGAGATTGCAATCTGGATATTGCGAATATAAGATGAAAGCTTTATTGATCAAGGTGGGGTTCTGTGACGCCTTTGTCTGGTCGTTGAACACAAACGAAGTACGCGAAGTTGCATCTATGGCGAACTTTTAATCTAAACAAAACCCAAAGTCTAAACGACGCCCTAAGGGCTGTATATATGGAGGAAGAGGGGGGAATTTCGTGGCCCTTGGGGAAGGGGTCCGAAACCAACCCTATCTCTTGTTTTCCCACACATACGGACTCTAAAAATAGCCTATACTCAAGTATTTCGAAATTACATGGGCCTGGCCCAATAATAAGGTGACGCAGCACCTAGAATAGCCTCTGGACGAAAGTTATGAAGTAGCATCTTGTATATTTCGTCCAAGGCTTCATGCACGCATTATGGTGGCTTCAATGTCCTGAAATCATCACTTGTAACTCCGTTCTTGCCCCCATGCACATGCCATCATCTCCATGCTTGTTCTTGCTCCAATGTTCATCCTTCTCCAAGCTAGGCCCTTCATTTCTAAGCAAAACAAAAGTATCCAATTTAGGCAGCATCATATTCTCATGAACATTAGAATCATTACCAAGAAACGAAAGTACCTTGGAATTTAATTGGCGTGCGCGAGCTCTAGTAATTGGTCCATTATATGTAACAGTAGGGGCTGTGGGTGTAACAATGATATTGATATCCTCATCATCCTCCCCTTCTCGAAATGAAGTCGTCCTCGACGGAAGCTCATCTTCCTCACCCAAATAAGGCTTCAAATCTGCAATGTTATAAGTGGGACTAACCCCAAAATCTGCAGGTAGCTCAAGTTTATATGCATTATCATTTATTTTCTCTAACACCTTAAAAGGACCATCAGCACGTGGCATTAGCTTTGATTTGCGCAAATTAGGAAATCTATCCTTACGCAAATGTAACCAAACAAGATCTCCAGGTGCAAACACAACATGTTTTCTACCCTTATCTCCAGCAAGTTTATATTTAGCATTCATACGCTCAATGTTTTCCTTAGTTAACTCATGCATTTTTAAAATCAATTCAGCACGTTCTTTAGCATCAAAATTAACCTTCTCCGAAGATGGAAGAGGCGACAAATCAATTGGTGCACGAGGTAGGAAACCATACACAATTTCAAAAGGGCACATCTTAGTAGTAGAATGCAATGAACGATTGTAAGCAAATTCAATATGAGACAAGCATTCTTCCCACATTTTCTTATTATTCTTCAAAACCGCCCTAAGCATAGTAGACAATGTTCTATTGACTACTTCAGTTTGTCCATCAGTTTGGGGGTGACAAGTAGTACTAAAAAGCAGTTTAGTCCCCAACTTAGCCCATAAACATCTCCAAAAGTGGCTAAGAAATTTAGTACCACGATCTGAAACAATAGTATTTGGCACACCATGCAAGCGAATAATTTCACGAAAGAACAAATCAGCAACATTAACAGCATCATCGCTTTTATGACATGGTATAAAGTGTGCCATTTTTGAGAACCTATCCACGACAACAAATATGCTATCCCTCCCCTTCTTTGTTCGAGGTAAACCTAAAACAAAGTCCATATATCCTCCCAAGGAACACTAGGTACATGCAAAGGCATATATAAACCATGAGGATTTAGTCGTGACTTAGCTTTTTGACATGTAGTGCAGCGAGCAACAAAACGCTCAACATCCCGTCTCATCTTTGGCCAAAAGAAATGTGTAGCAAGTATATCCCCCGTCTTCTTCACGCCAAAGTGTCCCATTTGTCCTCCTCCATGCGCCTCCTGCAACAACAAAAGACGAACGGAGCTAGCTGGAATGCATAGCTTGTTAGCACGAAACACAAATCCATCGTTAACGATGAACTTGTTCCATGTTCTACCTTCTTTACAATTCTGCAATACATCTTTAAATTCAGCATCATGCACATATTGATCTTTGATGGTCTCCAAACCAAATATTTTAAAGTCAAGTTGTGAAAGCATAGTATAACGACGAGACAATGCATCAGCAATAACATTTTCTTTACCCTTCTTGTGTTTAATGACATAAGGGAAAGTCTCAATGAATTCAGCCCATTTAGCATGTCTACGGTTCAGTTTTGCTTGACTTTTAATGTGTTTCAAAGATTCATGATCAGAATGTATAACAAATTCTTTGGGCCATAAATAATGTTGCCATGTTTCTAAAGTCCGAACAAGAGCATATAATTCTTTATCATAAGTAGAATAGTTCAGACTAGGCCCACTCAATTTTTCAGAAAAGTATGCAACAGGTTTGCCATCTTGTAATAACACACCTCCTAATCCAATTCCACTAGCATCACATTTAAGCTCAAAAGTCTTATTAAAATTAGGAAGTTGGAGTAAAGGAGCATGTGTCAACTTATCTTTCAATACCGTGAAGGCTTCTTCCTGTGCGGTACCCCAAACAAAAGGCACATCCTTCTTTGTAAGCTCGTTGAGAGGTGCAGCAATGGTGCTAAAATCTCTCACAAAACGCCTATAGAAACCAGCGAGTCCAAGAAAACTCCGCACTTGTGTGACCGTTTTGGGCTGCGGCCAACTCTCAATAGCTTCAATCTTGGCTTTATCAACTTCCCAAGGTTACCAAACAAACGTGCATCACGTAGAGCAATAAAAACAACACGTAAATGTTCCAAATGTTCTTCCAAAGTTTTGCTATAAATCAGTATATCATCAAAATAGACTACCACAAATCGTCCAATGAAAGCATGTAAAACTTCGTTCATTAGTTAACCCAAAAGGCATGACTAACCACTCATATAAACCAAACTTAGTTTTAAATGTTGTTTTCCATTCATCTCCCAATTTCATACGAATTTGATGGTATCCACTACGCAAATCAACTTTGGAGAATATTGTAGACCCACTCAATTCATCAAGCATATCATCTAGCCTAGGAATAGGATGACGATAATGAATAGTAATATTATTAATGCCTCTACAATCAACACACAAACGTGACGTACCATCCTTTTTAGGCACTAGTATAATAGGAACAGCACAAGGACTAAGAGATTCGCGTACATAACCTTTGTCGAGCAGCTACTGTACTTGACGCATAATCTCCTTCGTCTCCTCTGGATTGGTACGGTATGGTGCACGGTTGGGTAGCGATGCACCGGGAATTAAGTCAATTTGATGCTCAATCCCTGGAATAGGTGGTAATCCCGGTGGCACATCTTGTGGGAAGACGTCAGCGAACTCCTGCAAAATGTTAGTGACAGCAGGGGGCAAAGAGGAAGGCACGTCCTCGAATGAAAATAATGCCTCTTTGCACACAAAAGCAGAGCAAACAGATTTGCTAAAATCTAGCTCATCAATATCAGATTTGGTGGCAAGTAAACATGCACTTTTCAATTTAATTTCAGAAGCAACACTAGATGGTTTATTATTAGGCTTCATTTGTTGCTCAAATTCTTTTGCCACAATCTGATTTTCACTCTTATTCTTCTCCTGTTTTGCTTTTTTAGCTCTATTAATATCATCTTTCAAAATGGAATCAGGAGTCATAGGAAGCAAAGTAATATTTTTATCCTTATGAACAAGAGTATACTGATTGTTTCTACCATGGTGTACAGAATTTTTATCAAATTGCCATGGTCTACCAAGTAATAAGGAACATGCTTGCATAGGTACCACATCACAAACAACATAATCAGCATATGTAGAGATACTAAAATGCACACGAACAGTACGTGTTACCTTAACCTTGCCGCTGTTGTTGAACCACTGGATGTAGTAAGGATGTGGATGTGGTCTTGTGGTAAGAGATAGCTTCTCCACCATCTCCATGCTAGCCAAGTTGTTGCAGCTCCCTCCATCTATGATGACGCGAATAGAACGTTCCTTCACAACTCCCTTTGTATGGAACAAATTATGCCTCTGATTTTGCTCAGCTTGTGTAACCTGCACACTCAAAACACATTGAGCAACTAAACATTCATACCTGTCAGCATCTTCAGCAGCCATGTATTGCATCTCATGATCAGAATCATCTCCATCGTGTTCTTCATGTGTAATAAGAGCCAAAGTCTCCTCATCATAGTCAGTAGCGGACTCATACCCACCATCCTCCGTAGCAATCATCACACGCTGAGATTTGCATTCTCTCGCAAAATGTCCTCTTCCCTTACAACGACGACAAATAATATCACTTGTGTGCCCTGTTGACGCCATGGAAGAAGAAGAGCTCTGTGCAGGCCCGGCAGGTGTGCTCTTGGCAGATAGTGGTGGTTGTGCCTGCTTTCTTGTATCACGGTTGGAGGTGGCACCTGAAGGAGGTGGTGGTGCAGTGGAAGTAGATGATGCACGTGGTGTCCATGATGAAGGTCGACCTGCAGAAAAGTTAGTTCGCGCCAATGCCTGTCGATCCTACACTTCACGTTCAGCTTTACAAGCAAGATGGAATAAACGAGTGATATTATTATAATCCTTATACTCTAGAATGGTCTGAATCTCTCTATTTAATCCACCCATAAAACGTGCAAGCATAGCTTCATTCTCCTCAACAATACCACATCTAATCAAGCCAGTTTGTAATTCCTGATAATATTCTTCTACAGAATTTTTTCCTTGTCTTAAGCGCTGCAATTTTTCAAGTAATTCACGTTGATAATATGGTGGAACCCAACGAGTACGCATAGCAGTTTTCAAAGCAGCCTAAGTAGCTGGAACAGGATATAATCTACAATATTCAGACCACCAAACACATGCAAAGCTAGTGAAAGCACAAACAGCAGCAGGAACACGTCTCTCCTCAGGATATTGTAAACATGTAAATCGTTGTTCAGTTTCGAACTCCCAAGTAAGATATATATCAGGAACATATCTACCCTCAAATGGTGGAATATTCAATTTCAGTTTAGGGAGATGGTCATGATCTCGTACCTGAGGGGGAGCCCTAACATTGCCATTATTTGCATGTGGACGACCTGGTGGTTGTGGTGCTAGTGGTTGCACGTAGTTCTGATTTTGATCAACCTCATCCTCGTAATCTCCCGCATAATCATCCTCCTCCACATCAGCAGCAGGAGCCACAGAAGTATCAACAGCAGCACCAGCAGTTTGGCCAGGCTGAAGAGGGACACGGCTCGCCCGGCGGAGGGCTGTTTCCTGACATGGAGGTAGTCGTTGATGCGGAGCATCCTACGATCATCCCCATGTACACTACGACGAGACCTCCACCTTACACCATTGGACACAAGGTGAACTCGCTCCTTTCCGAAGCGTCCCTTTCCGCATATGAGACATGGATGCTACTTCAAGCCCGGACCTTGTGCATACTCAGGTACACCTGAGGAGACCATGGAGAGCCCAAGGACCAAGGCCAAGTGTGCACGGGAGCAAAGGAAGGACAAGGAAGAAGTGCAAGATGCTACAGCAGCCGGAGATCCGGCCCCTGGCCCGGACATCCGGCCCCTGAAGATGTCAACAACAACAGCAGCCCAGCAACCGAAGTGCTAGAGGACCCGGACATCCGGCCAGACCCCGGACATCCGGCCCCTCCCGCAAGCCCGGACATCCGGCCCCAGCCCGGAAATCCGGCGCCCATCACAGAACGCACCCGAAGCTGAACCCCGTCAGCCCGGACATCCGGCCAGAGACCCGGACATCCGGCTCTTCGTGAGCCGCCGGACATCCGGCCCCCAGCCCGGACATCCGGCACCTGTCTGTGCGCAGAGATCGGGCCAAGGGCCCGTGTATCCCCCTCTCACTTACCCCTTCGTGGGCTAACACTATATATACTCCCCCACCTCCTCCTAGCTAGGGTTAGCATTGGTTTAGCTCATATGTGAGATAGAGCATTGCTCATCCATTACGGATCTACTCCACGAGAGAGACTGCGGCCCCTCTTCGGAGAAGATCACCTTGGATTCAAGACCCCCTCTTGGGTGGCCCCCATCAAGACCTCACGGAGAAGAACCGGTTACCTTTGTATCGTCCTTTGTTGACTTTGGATCTTCTATCTCACCTTTGTGTTCATCGATCTACCGCATGTGTGATCTATTCTTGTTGGTTGAGTGATTTCTCTCATGTTCCCCTCGTGTTTCCCTCGTGTTTCCCCTCGTGTTCATCGCGTTCTTCACAGGGATCCGCTCCTTTCGTGAAAGATCGGCCATCTAGGGTTCCACCCTACATCATCTTGGTATCATGAGCCACGTTGATCACGATTTCGGAGCCTCCCCGTTGTGTTTTCTAGCCTAGTTTTGTTGATTTTGTCCCAAATTCGAAAAATCCCCACCAAAAATAGCCCCAAAATTTATTGTGATTTGTTGGTGTGATGAAGTTTTGTTGATTTTGATCCATGGATTTGCTTGGTTTCAAGTGGATCTAGCATATCCCCAAGTTTCCCCACTTTCCATCCACGAAATCTCTCCAATTTTGCCCTTGAAATCATCAATTTCCGCCCACAAAATCGAGTTCCTCGAGTTCATCCTCGGATCTGGAGCCCGGACATCCGGCCCGTAGCCCCGGACATTCGGCCCGTTCCCCGGACATCCGGCTCCTGGAGTGCAATTTCGCGCGCGGTTCTGGACATCAGGTCCCGGAAATCCGGCCCCGACCCCGGATGTCCGGCCCCTGGGAATTCAGCCTGTCCCGTTTCACCGTTTTGATCATAACTTTCACATCCGGAGTCCGATTTTCCCGTTCTTTAGCTCGTTGAGTAGCTATTGACATCCTCTATCCCTCTAGATAGGTTACATAATCATTTGACTCCATCAAGTTTTTGGAACTTTGGTATCTTTGCCTAGGGCTTCCACCATAACTTCCGCAAAACCACCATAGCCTTCCGCAACCTAACCCAATTTGTTCCCCATAGCATTAGTGGTTGATTGAGTTGTGATTCGAGTCTCCTAAGGTGTTTAGGCTACTTAGGGACGATTGCTTCTTCATCAACCACCACCATAACTTCCGCATAGGCTTGACCACCATACACTTCCGCCAACCCATATAACCCAATTTTGTTTGTGTTGTGAGTTGTGTCTCCTAAGGTGTTTCGGCTACTTAGGGACGTGCTTCCAACTCCGACACCGTGTATAATCCACCACCTTACCCTCCACTTCCGCATTGCGTTCTCCAAACCCCATCATTGCATTTCCGCAAAACCACCACCGCATTCCCGCTACCACCATTTGACATTTGACATTTGAGATTTTGAGTTCGCGGTTTTTCTGTTTCCTAGGGTGTTTCGGCTACTTAGGGACGAGTCTCCATCATCTTGGTATCTATATCAAGAACACCGCCACTCATCATCGCCCCGGACGGTAACCTCCATATCATCTTGGTATCGTGGTATCCCACCATTGTATATTACCTTGCAATTGCATTGATAACCCCTAGACCATTTTGCGTCACTTGCCTATCGAGACTAGCCATTTGAGTATTGCCGGCAACGTTACTTGTGCACATTAGTGATCATACCTCCCATTGCATACATACCATATCATCTTGGCATCATATCACCCATTGTGTCACAAAGATCATTCCCGCATATACACAATTGCTATCTTGGTTTGTGCATTGTGCAAAAGTGGCTATACATAAAAAAAGAGAATAAGCTTTTAAGCAAAGAAAAAGAGTGAACAAAGAGCTTGTAAGCAAGTGCCATAGCATCATACCACATTGCACATAAGATTGTCATATCCGATCATCTTGGATCATCTTGAGAGTAACACCGGGAGCCATACATACATAGCATACTTGGGATAGAAAGTTTGTCCATTTTGCATATCATAGGTTGCGCACAAGTGTCGTATCCGCCTATTGAGCAATCGTGCTAGCGTCTCTCTTGAGTTGTGCAACACGAGCGTTTTCCATGGACTCCACATTTTGTGCTCATTCCTTGGTTGCACGACCCCATTTATCTATCCGTGTGTGCGTTTCCGTGTGCTACATATTGCTATTGGTCTACTTGTTTCACTTGCGAATTTGTGAATCTCTTTCAACATTATTGACTCTTGCTAACAATTTGCATCAAATTTTTGTGCCACTATCCTCACCGAGCTGCACCATAAGCCTTATTTGTGTAGGTGTGAGAAACCGACAAGAATTGGTACCAATTGTGCTATTTCCTTGTTACACATTGAGTGATCACTGATCCATTTTCAACATCGGTCAAGGTACATTTGGTATAGTTCTTCTCTTTCTCCTACTCATATTTGCTCGAGTCTTGTGATGGATAGGCAAGGCATTTCATCTCCGGTCTTCGACAACAACGACGGCGTGAACAACTACATCACCAAAGCGTCCATCTTCGATCTACAACGACAAATGCAAGGCACACAATCTACCTTGCGAGAGCGCCTCGACAACCTCGCCATCGACATACGACACTCCGAAGCAAGGAAAAGGGACTACATCGACACCAAGTTGGGCGAGCTAAAGGATCAACTACGAGACATGGTGGCCGACTACAAGTCTTCTTCCCCTTCATCATCCTCAAGGCGGCGGCGAGCAAGTCGATCATCTTCGGAGCGCCCACGCGATGCAAGCGCAAGTCGTCCACGTCCACATATGCATGGCGACCACCATCACATTCGTGATCAACATCGTCATGAAGGGCAAGTCACCTCCAAGCATCTTGTGCACGACGACGACGAACGACATCTACTACGAGCTCAAGTGCGAAAACGACACCATCATCATGAAGATGCTCCACAAGCGCAAACGTACAAGTCCCAACAAGCCCTACTTCACGCCAAGTCCAAGCTTCATGAGCATAAGAGAAGACCGCGAGACGAGCACCACCAAGACGAAGCTATGACTATAACAACCACTTCGGCATCTTCGCCAAGTGCTATGAAGGCATCTTCGCCTTTGGACGTACGGCATCTTCGCCTACTTCCCATGAGTTCGCCTACATCGACATCTTCAACAACAAGGCGACCACCTACAAGCGAGGGCGACACTTCCATCTTCGGAAGCCCCTCAAGGAAGATGGCCGAGCATGGGAAATTCCCTTCGGTCATGGAGACGAGCTACGAGGTGCCACATCATATGGGCCTCCGACAACAAGACGGCAAGACGGTCGAGCAAGGGCCATCCCCTTCGACTACGGCGACGAGCATGAACCTCTTCAACAACACGAAGACGGCGCCCATATTGGACTCATACTCCGAGTCAAGCTATGAGACTGCACATGAGACCTTATCTTTGGTCTTGGAGGAGAGTGATGATGTGCCATCTTCGGCCTTCATCCATGACTACGACTACAACATGATTGAGCATGGAGACATTTGCACCAACATCTCTCGGACACCCACATATGTGCCCCAATTCCCATGTGAGGAGAGCCACCCCACCATGAGTGATATGAGTGACTCCACCATATGTGACATTGAGTGCATTTCCTATGAGAGAATGAGTGTGACCACCACTAGCCCCACACTTGAGAGCATGCCACACATCCTATGTGAGGTTGAGAGCCATTTGAGTGACTCCACCAACCATATGAGTGAGAGCATCATACCGGGAGTGAGTGAGCCACAACACTTAGTGAGTGAGGTAGTTGACACGGCACGTGAGGCCACTATGATTTCTATTGACTTAACCTCTACTTCGAATGTATTTTCTTCTTTGGTGCTAGGTCTCCTACATGACGACATGCCTATCCTCGACGAGTCCATACCTCCAATGGAAAAACCGATGGCCATGGTGGACGATGATGAACCCCCGACATGGTTCCATCAAGATGAAGATGACAACGAGTGGATCTTCGACACCTCACCTACAACACATGAGCGATGCTCCAAAGGTAAAATAGGTGATAGTGCTTCTCTTGTCCCACTAGTGGACTATCTTACCAATGATTGCTTGCATGATGTTGATCCACCTATTCCCATGCTTCAAGCTAGTGCGACTTCTTCCTGTCATGACTTACCAATTTATGATGAATATGATGATGAGCATGTTGATTTGCCTAGTTGTGATGCTATGCTCCATATGATATCTTGTGAAAATTCTATTGGCCACTTCATGTTTGACAATCCATTGAACTTGTCATATGCTATGAGTGAGATATCCCATATTACATCATTTCAATCTCAACATAGTAACTATGCATGCCCCATTAAAATAAATCCCATTTGCACTTATGGCATAGATGATGAGATGATGGTCATTGGGTTTTGTTTTTCATGTGATGATATTGCCAAGCTTCCTTTACATGATTTACGCAATTCATCTACTATGTCATGCCATGATCACATAGAACCAAATATGCTTTGTTTTGGATGTTGTCAATATTCTCCATGTGATGTTTCTACAAATGCTCATGAGGAGACCCCCATAGTTTCCTCATACATATTAGGAGATTTTGATGCATTCCATACTTTGCATGATTCCCATAATTTTTTGCATCATATGCATTCCATGAATAACAATGCTCTACATATTTCTCATGATGCATTACACCCTTTGAGTCTCCATTATGCTATACATAACAACAAACCTCTCATGATGGATGACATGTTTCTATATCACGCATCTCATTTATTTGAGCATTGGATATTTTGTGCTAACCAACACAAGCACGTGCGCATCATGATGGATGATGTGTACATCTACCACGCACACACAATTTTTCCTTTGTCTTTGTTTTGTGTAGGTACTCACGTATACTCGTCAACCTCTCAAACCCAAGAGTTGACGAAACGAGCTCTTGAGAGCAACGATGACTTGGGATCTCGTGGACTATCGTTACCACCATTCCATTTGCGCAAGGACTACGCGCATCTCTTCTACTTGGCTCTCACACTGATGAGGACATCAATACCATTGTTACACCCACAACCCCTGCTACTATACATACTGGACCGATTACTAGAGCTCGCGCATGCCAATTAAATTACCAGGTACTTACGTTTCTTGCTAATGATTCTAATGTTCATGAGAATATGATGCTGCCTAAACTGGATACATTTGTTTTGCTTACAAATGAAGGGCCTAGCTTGGACAAGGATGAACATTGGAGCAAGAACAAGCATGGAGTTGATGGCATGCGCAAGGGAGACAAGAACAGAGTTTCAAGTGATGATTTCAGGACTTTGAAGCCACCATAATGAGTGCATGAAGCCTTGGACGAAATATACAAGATGCCACTTCATAATTTTCATCCAGAGGCTATTCTAGGTGTTGCGTCACCTTATTTTGGGCCAGGCCCATGTAATTTCGAAATACTTCAATATAGGCTGTTTTTAGAGTCCGTATGTGTGGGGAAACAAGAGTTAGGGTGGGTTTCGGACCCCTCCTGCAAGGGCCACGAAATTCCCCCCTCTTCCTCCATATATACAACCCCTAGGGCATCGTTTAGACTTTGTGATGAGGACATGACTACCTTGGATACGACCAAAAATATTGCATACATGCATATTTGTCAGGTGATTTCTAGTGCAAACTATTCAATAATCTATTTATGTTATCCAGAACAAAAATACTTCACACACTTTTGTGTTTTGTCTAATTGCAGGTGTATGGGACATTTGTACAATCCACATATGAAGATAAGGCAAAAGGAGAAGTTTAGGTTCTGTTCAAAAAGTCCTCTCACGTCACTTTTGGGCCAAGAGAAGATAGAGTCCAAGTCTCTCACGTTCTGGATTCAGATTCGGACTGCACAGACATACCTGACTCAAAACGCCAACAACTTTTTCATACGAACTCCGAATTGGGTGATTCTTTTTTTGTTGGAAACTAGATTTCGTGCTCTTTCCAACCCAATTGGATTCACCTTTAAATTCGTCTGGAGCATTGAGTTATGGTCGAAACAATCTGACGTTGCACCAGAATCCGAGTCAAACAACAAGTCCAAAGGTGTTGCATCACCTCCACTTGGGCCCATGAGCCTTGTACGACCTAGGGTTGGTTTTAGGCTGCCTTGGGACGTCCTCCCACCTCCTTGGCCGCCACCCCTTGCTCCTATATAAGTAGATCCATCTAATAGCTTTTTCCTTGGGATTTGTTTAGTTAAAAGTTAGCCATTGCAACTTCGTGTACTTCGTTTGTGTCCAACGACCAGACCAAGACCGCTTACGCATCCCCACCTTTATCAATACTTCATCTATATTCACAATATTCAGATTGCATTATCATATTCTTGCTTGTTCTTCGATTGCGTGCAGGAATAGACCTTCGTGGTCAGGCTGATCGTGCTTCCGGCATCGTCAGTAACCTCAGGAGATTGGTTTAGCGATTGCTAAGGCGCAACGTCGTGCACGTTTGTAGTCGGATCGTCAAAGTCGACTCCACCAAATCGATAGTTATCATCTCATCGAAAGATCGGGACACCCTCGCCTCTATCAAGTGGTATCAGTTTTCAGGTTGCTCGGTGAGAATTTCCAGTTTCCCCTAGATTAGATTTATTTTCTTACCTATTGTCCACGAAAAAGCCACAAAAAAGTTAGATCTATTCATCCTTTTGTCCAAGCCAGTCTGAGCCTTTGCAATTTTCTATTTATTGTTTGCATTATTGAATTATCGGTTGCATCGTCGTGTCGAGTTGCTGGTCTTAGGGTCTAGTTCGTTTAGAGTTTCGAGTTCTGTTCACATTAGTCACGTCGCCGCTGCATCGTTATCCCTTCTGCTGTCCACCACACCATCCATCAAATTCCCCCATGTGCTACCCATAGTTCATTGTCACAATCATAGTTGAGGTCGTTCACATCTTCGCTTGATCCAATCTGCATCTTATCTAGTTTGTCTTGGAAAGAGGGAGAGAAAAAAAAAGACAGAGAAAAAAAAAAGAGAAAAAAAAGAAAAAGAAGTCAGAAAAAAAAGAGAAAGAAAGAAAAAGTGTGAGGAAAAAAAAGAGAGAAGAAAAAAAAACAAAATTCGGATCTATCTAGACTCAATCTCGTAGTTGAATTCGGATTGGAATCTGTTTTGTGCACTGTTTAGTAAAACAGGCATACCTTCCTCATACAAAGTCCGTTTTGACTCCGCGAGTACTCAAATGAAAGCTAGCGATGAGCCGCATCTAAATAGTTGCAGAGACTAGTTCAATATTTGACACCTCAAAATCGTCTTCTAAATAGGTCTTTTTGCCCTCCGAAGTTCGCGGACGCAGCTTATTCCAGTTTTTCAAGCCAGTTTCAGAATTCTTTCACTCCTCATATCAACTCGGAATTGAGTGATTCTTTTTGCATTGGAAAGCTTGAGTTAGTAGCATTCTTTGAAAAAAATTATCAGAAAATTGGCACAAACTTTTCAAGAGGAAAGTTGGAGAGAGTTGTTGTATATCCTGCTTGGCAGTTGTTTTTCATCATTATCTTTACTGCCGTTGTGATCTTCACTTATATCTTGCTGTCCAGAGCTACTTAGTATCCTTCATTGATGCTAGTTGTGCTACGCCGTGACCTCATTAGTGTTCTAGGCTCGCGTCTCTAGTCCGGTCTAGCCTAGGACCAGCACAGTACCGTCGTTGAGCGTTTATTCAACATTGCATCTCTGAATTGATTATTGCTAATATTTTGCTACCATATATAGCCAACCCAGCTCCACATATTTCTACACCGTGTATACGTACGTTCCCCTGGCAATCGCTTTACTCAATCTTTGGAGTTATTTGACACCGCTTGTTGCCTGTCACCACCTGCTGCTTGGTAAGAACTTGTAAGATATTGATATTTGCTTTACTGTGAGCGCTTTACCACCACATCCTAGTAGTTCATAGGAACATTATTCTTGAATTTTGTTTCTTGTTTCTACTAATCATGACAGGATCTAGAGTCAATTCATGGGGTTTGTCGATCGTGGGAGATGTGCCATCACCTATGCAAATACCACAACCGTCACGAGAGGTGCACAAACATCCAAATGCACATGATCAGGTTAATGTTTCTATACCACCATTTAATGGCCGTTTTAGACCTGCTTTATATATTGAATGGGAGTTTGACCTAAATAATATATTTGCTTCCAATAATTTTGATGTGCGTAAAAAAGTTAAGGTTGCGGTTGGTTCTTTCACTGGTTATGCTGTAGTTTGGTGGAGTGAATATTGTCGGTTACACCCTAATGATATACCTACTACTTGGGATGATTTGAAACTTGCCATGCGACATACATTCGTTCCCGCTTATTATACTCGCGATATGATTACAAAGTTGCAACATTTAAAACAAGGTAGTGACACCGTAACGAAATATTATGATACTTTACAAACTACCTTGCTGCATTCCTCTTTAGAAGAAAGTGAAGAAGATTTTATGGATAGATTTTGGGGAGGATTAAATCGTGACATTCAGGAGATACTAATACATGAAGAGTGTTATCCTATGGACCATTTGTTTCATCTTGCTTGCAAAGCTGAACAGGAAATAAAACGACGTGTTGCGCACAAGGAGAACAAGCGCGAGATGCACATTCCAAGAGTTGATACGGTTGTCCCTTCAACTACTAAGCATACTATGACAACCACATCCGTTGTTGTGAGGACTACATCACCTCCACCATGTGACACATCATCACCGAGAGTGCCTACCTCATCTGAGTTGATCATAAGAGGTAATGACAAAGGTACTAATCTTCCACTTCCACATGAGTATGATGAATGTCTTGTCAATTTAAGTGCACCATGCAGTGAGCTACCCACTACTTTGATCACACCAGCTACCTTAGAGGACTATGTTGATGATTTGACTTTGCCATGTGATCAAACAATTTTGAGTGAGCCCATTGAATTAACTATCGATGCAAAAGAATCAAGTGAATCAGGGAATAAATCAGATTTGGATCAAATATGTTTGAAAATAATTGTGCCAATGTTTAATCATTTTGATATGACCTCTAATCTTGGTGATGGTTCATCAATGTTGGGATGGTTTAATGATGAATATTGTCAATCTTTTCATATGAATAAGAGCTTCACTTATATGTGCAAACTGAGTTGCAATACTTTCATGCCTTCTACTTCTTGTGATAATATTTTGGCTTTATATTTTATTAACTATGAAAGTTACTCATGTATACATGTGTCATATGTGCAAAATCCACGGGAAGTAAAAATGGATGACATATACATATACAACATGTACACCTTGTCTCTTTTGTTAGCCACATTTCAGATTAAGCAAGGCCGAGGACGGCTTTGTTTTCAAGAAGGGGAGGATGATGAGGACATGACTACCTTGGATACGACCAAAAATATTGCATACATGCATATTTGTCAGGTGATTTCTAGTGCAAACTATTCAATAACCTATTTATGTTATCCAGAACAAAAATACTTCACACACTTTTGTGTTTTGTCTAATTGCAGGTGTATGGGACATTTGTACAATCCACATATGAAGATAAGGCAAAAGGAGAAGTTTAGGTTCTGTTCAAAAAGTCCTCTCACGTCACTTTTGGGCCAAGAGAAGATAGAGTCCAAGTCTCTCACGTTCTGGATTCAGATTCGGACTGCACAGACATACCTGACTCAAAACGCCAACAACTTTTTCATACGAACTCCGAATTGGGTGATTCTTTTTTTGTTGGAAACTAGATTTCGTGCTCTTTCCAACCCAATTGGATTCACCTTTAAATTCGTCCGGAGCATTGAGTTATGGTCGAAACAATCTGACGTTGCACCAGAATCCGAGTCAAACTACAAGTCCAAAGGTGTTGCATCACCTCCACTTGGGCCCATGAGCCTTGTACGACCTAGGGTTGGTTTTAGGCTGCCTTGGAACGTCCTCCCACCTCCTTGGCCGCCACCCCTTGCTCCTATATAAGTAGATCCATCTAATAGCTTTTTCCTTGGGATTTGTTTAGTTAAAAGTTAGCCATTGCAACTTCGTGTACTTCGTTTGTGTCCAACGACCAGACCAAGACCGCTTACGCATCCCCACCTTTATCAATACTTCATCTATATTCACAATATTCAGATTGCATTATCATATTCTTGCTTGTTCTTCGATTGCGTGCAGGAATAGACCTTCGTGGTCAGGCTGATCGTGCTTCCGGCATCGTCAGTAACCTCAGGAGATTGGTTTAGCGATTGCTAAGGCGCAACGTCGTGCACGTTTGTAGTCGGATCGTCAAAGTCGACTCCACCAAATCGATAGTTATCATCTCATCGAAAGATCGGGACACCCTCGCCTCTATCACTTTGGGTTTTGTTTAGATTAAAAGTTCGCCATAGCCGCAACTTCACGTACTTCGTTTGTGTTCAACGACCAGACAAAGGCGTCACAGAACCCCACCTTGATCAATAAAGCTTTCCTCTTATATTCACAATATCCAGATTGCAATCTTAGTTTCTTGCTTGTTCTTCGTTTGCCTGCAGGAAACAGACCTTCGTGATCAGGTTGATCATGCTCCGGCGTGGTCAATAACCTCTCGGAGTTGGTTTAGCGATTGCTAAGGCGCGACGTCCTCGCACGTTCGTAGTCGGATCGTTAAAGTCGACTTCCTCCAAAACGATAGCCACCATCTCATCGAAAGACGGGACACCTTTGCCTCTATCAAGTGGTATCAGATTTCCAGGTTGCTCGGTGAGATTTTACAGTTTTTCGTAGTTTAGATCGAGTCTGTTCTTCATACCTATAGTCCACGAAAAAGCCAAAAAAATATTAGGGTTAGTTCATCTTATCCGAACCAATCTGAGCCTTTGCATAATCTTTTCTGTATTTGCTTTGTTGAATTTGTGGTTGCATTGTCGTGTCAAGTTGCTGGTCCTAGCGTCTAGTACTTTAGAGTTTCGAGTTCTGTTCACAAGTTGTCGTGCCGCCGCCGCACCATCGTCATCACCGCTGCCATATACCACCATTGTCATCACCGTTGCCATACCACCATCATCATCACCGCTGCCATATACCACCATCGTCATCACCACTGCCATATACCACCATCGTCATCGCCGCTACCATATACCACATATCCACCGCCATCACGCTAATCCGAGTCCACCTCCATCACAGATTCGCCACCAGTCCGTGTTCCATTGCCCTGCAAATATCCGCCACCAGTCCGAGTTTCCACCAGATTCATCTCCGCCACCAGTCCTAGTCCGAGTCCAGTAATTATTGCTTTGCTCTCGATTTCCAGATCACGCGATACTCCGAGTCGTGACAGAGTAGGACTCCCCAACTTCCGAGCCATCCGCAGAAGGAAAATAGTTCCAGTTTCAAAAAAAAAACGAAGTCTGGAAAATTCTGGCTAGGCAGTTTTTAGGACATTTGTAGACTTTTTCGAAAAAAAAATTGTTGCGGAGCAAAAAAAAGAGGAAAAAAAGTGCAAAAAAAGTGAAAAAAAGAAAAAAAAATTAAGAGAGTGCTCCTCCTTTGTTTATGTGCAGCGCCGTGATTTTGTTAGTGTTCTAGGCTCGCGTCTCTAGTACGGTCTAGCCTAGGACCAGCACAGTACCGTCGTTGAGCATTTATTCAACTTTGCATCTCTGAATTGATTATTGCTGACCCTTTTTGCTACCATATTATAAGCCTTCCCAGCTCCACATACATCTACATCGTGCATTTGACTCTCCCTGGTAATCGCTCTATCCAAGCTTTGAGAGTTTTGACTACATCGGTTGCCGATCACCGCCTGCTGCTGGGTAAGAACTGGTAAGAATTTGAGATGTGCTTGACGGATTTGTGACACCCACCACCACCACCACTTGTTAGTAGTCTATAGGATCATATTTTTGTGTGTTTCTATTGCTGCTAACCATGCCAAGATCACAAGCCGACGAGATTGACTGGGAGAACTTAACGAACAAGGAGCTTCATGATAAGTTTCAGCAAATGATGACTCAACAGGTGCAAGATGTGCTGAACAATTTTGAAGAGGCCATGGAGAAGATCACTGGCCTTGAGAAGACGTTCGAAACAAAGCTCAATAACATATTTAATGAACTGCTTGCGCGTCTTCCACCACCGGCCGCACCTGCCGCACCTCTGCAACAACAACAACAACAACGACTACCTCCACGTCGGGAAACAGCCCTCCACCGAGCGAGTCGTGTCCCTCTTCAGCCTGGCCAAACTGCTAGTGCTGCTGTTGATACTGCTGTGGCTCCTGCTGCTGATGTGGAGGAGGATGATTATGCGGGAGATTACGAGGATGAGGTTGATCAAAATCAGAACTACGTGCAACCACCAGCACCACAACCACCAGGTCGTCCACACGCAAATAATGGCAATGTTAGGGCTCCCCCTCAGGTACGAGATCATGACCATCTCCCTAAACTGAAATTGAATATTCCGCCATTTGAGGGTAGATATGTTCCTGATATATATCTTACTTGGGAGTTAGAAACTGAACAACGATTTACATGTTTACAATATCCTGAGGAGAGACGTGCTCCTGCTGCTCTTTGTGCTTTCACTAGCTTTGCATGTGTTTGGTGGTCTGAACATTGTAGCTTATATCCTGTTCCAGCTACTTGGGCTGCTTTGAAAACTGCTATGAGTACTCGTTGGGTTCCACCATATTATCAACGTGAATTACTTCAAAAATTGCAGCGCTTAAGACAAGGAATTTTTTTTGTAGAAGAATATTATCAGGAATTACAAACTGGCTTGATTAGATGTGGTATTGTTGAGGAGAATGAAGCTATGCTTGCACGTTTTATGGGTGGATTAAATAGAGAGATTCAGACCATTCTAGAGTATAAGGATTATAATAATATCACTTGTTTATTCCATCTTGCTTGTAAAGCTGAACGTGAAGTGCAGGATCGAGAGGCATTGGCGCGAACTAACTTTTCTGCAAGTCGACCTTCATCATGGACACCACGTGCATCATCTACATCCACTGCACCATCACCTCTTTCAGGTGCCACCTCCAACCGTGATACAAGAAAGCAGGCACTACCACCACTATCTGCCAAGAGCACACCTGCCGTGCCTGCACAGAGCTCTTCTTCTTCCATGGCGTCAACAGGGCAAGCAAGTGATATTATTTGTCGTCGTTGTAAGGGAAGAGGACATTTTGCGAGAGAATGCAAATCTCAGCGTGTGATGATTGCTACTGAGGATGGTGGGTATGAGTCCGGTAGTGACTATGATGAGGAGACTTTGGCTCTTATTACACATGAAGAACACAGTGGAGATCATTCTGATCATGAGACGCAATACATGGCTGCTGAAGATGCTGACAGGTATGAATGAACGTGTTTTGAGTGTGCAGGTTACACAAGTTGAGCAAAATCAGGGGCATAATTTGTTCCATACAAAGGGAGTTGTGAAGGAACGTTCTATTCGCGTCATCATAGATGGTGGGAGCTGCAACAACTTGGCTAGCATGGAGATGGTGGAGAAGCTATCTCTCACCACAAGACCACATCCACATCCTTACTACATCCAATGGTTCAACAACAGCGGCAAGGTTAAGGTAACATGCTTGAGTAATTCAGTAAACTTGTTATCCAGCTTTGTCTCGAACGACTTCTCCACGGCATCTATCTTCTCCATAGCCTCTTCAAATCTGTTTAGCACATCTCCCACCTGGCCACTCATCATTTGCTGAAATTTATCATGCAACTCCTTGTTCGTCATGTTCTCCCAATCAGTCTCATCGGCTTGTGATCCTGCCATGGTTACCAGCAATAGAAACACAAAAGAATATGATCCTACAGACTACTAGGAAGTGGTGGTGATGGTGGTGTGTCACAAATCCTGCAAGCGAATCTCGAATTCTTACCAGTTCTTACCCAGCAGCAGGTGGTGATCGGCAACCGTTGTAGTCAAAACTCTCAAAGCTTGGATAGAGCGATTACCAGGGAGAGTCAAACGCACGATGTAGATGTATGTGGAGCTGGGAAGGCTTATAATCAATTCAGAGATGCAAAGTTGAATAAACGCTCAACGACGGTACTGTGCTGGTCCTAGGCTAGACCGTGCTAGAGACGCGAGCCTAGAACACTCACAAAATCACGGCGCTGCACGTAAACAAGGGAAAAGCACACTCTGGAATTTTTTTTGCTCTTTTTTTTTGCGCTCCTTTTTTTTTGCGAAAAATCACCCAGGTCAAACTGATAGGATAGGCAAAAAAAAATTGACTATTTTTTTCCGGAAATCAGGGCAGCGACGACGAAAAAATGCGACAAAAAATCACTATGATGGTGAGTGTCTCAAAACACTCCCCGGGACCTAAAAATAGGATAGGGAAAAAATATTTTTGGTCGCCGAAATTTTGGCCTAAAAACTGCCCGGGGCGCTCCTCTTTTTTTTCCGAGACCTACTCAGGCAAGGAAACACGAAACGGAAAATAGATGGATCTCTAAAACAAACCGAATATGAAAAGAACTCGGATTGGTTGTGGATATATGGTGGTAGGATATGGCAGCGGTGGTGGTATATGGTAGCGGTGGCGGTATATGGATACGGATCGGTGGTGGTATATTGAATAGTGGTAGATGGCAAGGCGATGATGCTGGTGCGGCGGCGGCGTGACAACTTATGACCAGAACTCGAAACTCTAAAAGACTAGACTCTAAGACCAGCAACTTGACACGACGATCCAACCGCAAATTCAACAAACAAAAACCCTAAAAAGATTATGCAAAGGCTCAGATTGGTTCGGATATGATGAACTAACGCTAATTTTTTTTGTGGCTTTTTCCTGGACTGTAGGTATGAAGAACAGACTCGATCTAAAGTATGAAAAACTGTAAAATCTCACCGAGCAACCTGGAAATCTGATACCACTTGATAGAGGCAAAGGTGTCCCGTCTTTCGATGAGATGATGGATATCGCTTTGGTGGAAGTCGACTTTGACGATCCGACTACGAACGTGCGATGACGTCGCGCCTTAGCAATCGCTAAACCAACTCCGAGAGGTTATTGACCACGCCGGAACATGATCAACCTGACCACGAGGGTCTGTTTCCTTCGAGCAAACGAAGAACAAGCAAGAAACTGGGATTGCAATCTGGATATTGTGAATATAAGATGAAAGCTTTATTGATCAAGGTGGGGTTCTGTGACGCCTTTGTCTGGTCGTTGAACACAAATGAAGTACGCGAAGTTGCAGCTATGGCGGACTTTTAATCTAAACAAAACCCAAAGTCTAAACGATGCCCTAAGGGCTGTATATATGGAGGAAGAGGGGGGAATTTCGTGGCCCTTGGGGAAGGGGTCCGAAACTAACCCTATCTCTTGTTTCCCCACACATACAGACTCTAAAAATAGCCTATACTCAAGTATTTCGAAATTACATGGGCCTGGCCCAATAATAAGGTGACGCAGCACCTAGAATAGCCTCTGGACGAAAGTTATGAAATAGCATCTTGTATATTTCGTCCAAGGCTTCATGCACGCATTATGGTGGCTTCAATGTCCTGAAATCATCACTTGTAACTCCGTTCTTGTCCCCCATGCGCATGCCATCCTCTCCATGCTTGTTCTTCCTCCAATGTTCATCCTTCTCAAAGCTAGGCCCTTCATTTGTAAGCAAAACAAATGTATCCAATTTAGGCAGCATCATATTCTCATGAACATTAGAATCATTACCAAGAAACGAAAGTACCTGGTAATTTAATTGGCGTGCGCGAGCTCTAGTAATTGGTCCAGTATGTATAGCAGCAGGGGCTGTGGGTGTAACAATGGTATTGATGTCCTCATCATAGTCAATAGAACATTGTCTACTATGCTTAGGGCTGTTTTGAAGAATAGTAAGAAAACGTGGGAAGAATGCTTGCATCATATTGAATTTGCTTATAATCGTTCGTTGCGTTCTACTACTAAGATGTGCCCTTGTGAAATTGTGTATGGTTTCCTACCTCGTGCACCCATTGATTTGTTGTCTCTTCCATCTTCGGAGAAGGTTAATTTTGATGCCAAACAACGTGCTGAATTGATCTTAAAAATGCATGAGTTAACTAAGGAAAACATTGAGCGTATGAATGCTAAATATAAACTTGCTGGAGATAAGGGTAGAAAACATGTTGTCTTTGCACCTGGAGATCTTGTTTGGTTACATTTGCGAAAGGATAGGTTTCCTAATTTGCGCAAATCAAAGCTAATGCCACGTGCTGATGGTCCTTTTAAGGTGTTAGAGAAAATAAATGATAATGCATATAAACTTGAGCTGCGTGCAGATTTTGGGGTGAGTCCCACTTTTTACATTGCAGATTTGAATTCTTATTTGGTTGAGGAAGATAAGCTTCCGTAGAGGACGACTTCATTTCAAGAAAGGGGAGGATGATGAGGACATCAATACCATTGTTACACCCACAACCCCTGCTACTATACATACTGGACCGATTACTAGAGCTCGCGCACGCCAATTAAATTACCAGGTACTTTCGTTTCTTGGTAATGATTCTAATGTTCATGAGAATATGATGCTGCCTAAATTGGATACATTTGTTTTGCTTACAAATGAAGGGCTTAGCTTGGAGAAGGATGAACATTGGAGCAAGAACAAGCATGGAGTTGATGGCATGCGCAAGGGAGACAAGAACAGAGTTTCAAGTGATGATTTCAGGACTTTGAAGCCACCATAATGAGTGCATGAAGCCTTGGACGAAATATACAAGATGCCACTTCATAATTTTCGTCCAGAGGCTATTCTAGGTGCTGCGTCACCTTATTTTGGGCCAGGCCCATGTAATTTCGAAATAGTTCAATATAGGCTGTTTTTAGAGTCCGTATGTGTGGGGAAACAAGAGTTAGGGTAGGTTTCGGACCCCTCCTCCAAGGGCCACGAAATTCCCCCCTCTTCCTCCATATATACAGCCCCTAGGGCATCGTTTAGACTTTGGGTTTTGTTTAGATTAAAAGTTCGCCATAGCCGCAACTTTGCGTCCTTCATTTGTGTTCAACGACCAGACAAAGGCGTCACAGAACCCCACCTTGATCAATAAAGCTTTCCTCTTATATTAGCAATATCCAGATTGCAATCTTAGTTTCTTGCTTGTTCTTCGTTTGCCTGCAGGAAACAAACCTACGTGGTCAGGTTGATCATGCTCCGGCGTGGTCAATAACCTCTCGGAGTTGGTTTAGTGATTGCTAAGGCGCGACGTCCTCGCACGTTCGTAGTCGGATCGTCAAAGTCGACTTCCTCCAAAACGATAGCCACCTTCTCATCGAAAGACGGGACACCTTTGCCTCTATCACACACGGCTTTGGGCTATTTATCACTTGTTACCTTATGCCCATTCTATCGTGTTCACTTTGCATGTTACACCTCTTTCCATGCCTTTGACATGCAATTGTGACCCTTGCTTGCACTTACATATGATTCACCATTATGCTACTTCTATGTGTATTTGCATGCTTGGTGGAGATACTTGTTGCTATTACCATGCTTTCCTTGTGCCTCATGCTATTGTCGATTGTTGTGTTGGGAGAATCATGATGTCCCATTGCTATTTACATTTGGCCTCTCGCCAATACATTGATGATATTGCTCATATCTTGCTTTCATGCTTGTGATATGTCTTGTGCATTATTCATGACCACTATTTGCACACATGACATGCTTGCCATGATTCCTTCTAGTACGTTGCATCTTCGCACTACTAGCTTGCTTGACTTGATCGCTATGATTACTAGCTTGGTTGCATCACCCATGTTCCATTACTTGCTTTCTTGGGTTGATGACATATATGCTCGTGCCTCTCACATGATATATCTTGTTTATTGTCGCTTGCCTCCAATAGTTGCCTCTATGCTTAATGATCTTGGAGACTTGGATACTTCACTTGTGATGCATGCTTGGTTGATTGAGCCTATTGTCTTTGGTTGTAGTTGCATCATATGCTTACATACCATGTCACACCTTATCCTTTCTTATGATAAGAATGATGAGAACACTTGTTGGGTATCTTACCACTCGAATGATAGGTTTTGCATTTACGCTAACCTCATTTGTTTTTCCGAGTGTTTGTCATGTTCTTTTATTTTGAAGGATTCAAAAGGAGGTACCATCACGAGACATATTGGTTATGGCATACAAGATGTGCAACTCCATCATCCTTGAGAAACTCCTAAAGGTGACCTCCTTCCCTTTGAGCCATTCTCAAATACGCATATTGGATGGGTCATTCTTTCATTGGTGTTTCCTTCTTGTTGTCTACATGATACATCTCGTGAATGGAGGAGCAACATTGGAGATGGACCCTATGGACCTTCAAGTTGAGAAGTGCCCGGACTTAGTGGATGCACCACCGGACCAACACTTCTACCACGACATCGAGCTATGGTACAACACCACCCATGACAAATTTGCATCTTATCCATGGATTGACTCACATTATGATTGCCTTGTTGCATCTCCCATTACTATGTCATCCATGATATATGAGCTTGTGCATTTCCTTAGCAAATTTGTTGTGATCTTTCTTGGTGGCATATTCATACATCATGATCATATTGCCCACCATCAATTGCATGAGCACATAGTCACATTGAACACCAATTACCATGTTCATGCTCTTGATAAACCATCCCATTATGACATCATTTTGCACAATGGTAGAATTTATAGCTTTGTGCATCATACCAATTGCCATACTTTTGTGTGCACAACAAATGAATTGCTTCCATGATTGCCTTACATATCATTCTATATCATTTGACTAAGCTTCATGCACCTTGTCATGATCAATCTCAACGGACGAACTCATGCTTATTTGATGGACACTTTGTGTGCGCTAACCATTGTATTTCCGAGTGTCGCTTATGTTTGCTCTTTTTGCATGTATACCACTCCGGAGACACCTTGGACTACTTGGATTGCGCCATGACTTCCACTACATCCAATTACAAGTCCGTCCATGACAACCGTTTCCATGGTGATGAGGATTACGATCCGAGGTCGGATCTTTCCCAAGGGAGGGGAGATGATGCGGAGCATCCTACGATCATCCCCATGTACACTACGGCGAGACCTCAACCTTACACCATTGGACACAAGGTGAACTCGCTCCTTTCCGAAGCGTCCCTTTCCGCATATGAGACATGGATGCTACTTCAAGCCCGGACCTTGTGCATACTCAGGTACACCCGAGGAGACCATGTGATGCGGAGCATCCTACGGTCATCCCCATGGACCTACCATCGTCTCATCAAGAGCCAAGAGGACCTACGACACGAGCACGAGCTAGAGCTCTCGAGAACGAGGTGACTTCCTTCCTTAGTGATATCACATATGATCCACTCGAGACATGGCTACTACCTAAGTCCGATATGCTATGCATGCTTAGGTGTCAAGAGGAGCCTCCCGAGAGTTCACGGATGAAGAGAACCAACGGAAACGGGCAAGTTCGCCTTCCAGGCCCCGGACATCCGGCGAAGTCCCCGGACATCCGGCCCCTGGAGCAACCACAGCAGCAGGAGCCCAGACGCCCAAGCCTACAGGGCCCGGACATCCGGCGTCCAGCCCGGACATCCGGCCCTAGCCCGGAAATCCGGCCAAAAGCCCGGACATCCGGCGCCACGCTACAGAACATCCAGAAGTTTTGCCCTCCAGCCCGGATGTCCGTCCCCCAGCCCGGACATCCGGCCCCTCCTGAAGCCCCGGACATCCGGCCCGTCGCCCGGACATCCGGCCACCCCTGTCCGCGCACAGTAAGGGCCGAGGCCCGTGTACCCCTTCGACCCCCTAGACTATATATACTCCTTCTCCTCCATCTTTCTAGGGTCAGCATTGGTTTAGCTCATATGTGAGATAGAGCATTGCTCATCCATACGGATCTCCTCCTCGAGAGAGACTGCGGCCCCTCTTCGGAGATGATCCACGTTGGATTCAAGACCCCCTCTTGGGTGCCCCCCCCTCAAGACCTCCTTTGGAGAAGAACTAGTTACCTATGTGTCGTCCCTTGTTGGATTTGGATCGTGTATCTCTTTGTGTTTCGAGGATCTAGCACATGTGTGATTGTTCTTGTTGGTTTGCGTGATTCTCTCGTGTCTTCCCCACGTGTTTCCCCTCGTGTTCTCCGTATTCTTAGATGGGATCCGCTCCTTTCGTGAAAGATCGGCCATCTAGGGTTCCACCCTACATCATCTTAGTATCATGAGCCACGTTGATCACGATTTCGGAGCCCCCTCTTTTTGTTTTCTAGCTTGATTTTGTTGTTTTTCGTCCTAACCCGAAAATTGCCCCACAAAATAGCCCCATTTTTTTTGTGATTTGTTGGTGTGATGAAGTTTTGTTGGATTTGATCCGCGGATTTCGTGTGTTGCAGGTAGATCTAGCTTTTCCCCATCTTTTCCCCAATTTCCATCCACAAAATCTTCCGAATTTTGCCCCGGATTTGACCTCTCCATGCGGTGTTCATCCACGGATCCCGAGCCCGGACATCCGGCCCGACCAGCCCGGACATCCGGTCCGGCCCGGACATCCGGCCCCTGACAGCATCAACTCCATCCTCCACTCCGTTTACCGCCTAACTTTCGTCCAATTTTGTTCCGGAGCCCACATACACTTCCGCATACCACCACCATTTCCGCATAGCACCACCATAGCCTTTCCCGCTACCAACTCCGACAATTTTGACCCATTTTGTTTTGAGAATTTGAGTTGTGGTTTCCGTATCCTATTGTGTTTCGGCTATCTAGGTACGGTTCGGCATCAACATCACCATCGCTCATCTTCGCCAAGGACTACTACGAACGGCTACATTACTTTGGTATCACCTTCACCTTCATATCATCTTGGTATCGTGATATTATCATACTCTCTTACATTTGCATTGATAACCCGATGGCCTTACTTTTGCGTAGCTTACCCATCGAGACTAGCCTTTGAGCATTGCCGGCAACGTGACTTGTTGATAGAGGCAAAGGTGTCCCGTCTTTCGATGAGATGATGGATATCGCTTTGGTGGAAGTCGACTTTGACGATCCGACTACGAACGTGCGATGACGTCGCGCCTTAGCAATCGCTAAACCAACTCTGAGAGGTTAGTGACCACGCCGGAGCACGATCAACCTAACCACGAGGGTCTGTTTCCTGCGAGCAAATGAAGAACAAGCAAGAAACTGAGATTGCAATCTGGATATTGCGAATATAAGATGAAAGCTTCATTGATCAAGGTGGGGTTCTGTGACGCCTTTGTCTGGTCGTTGAACACAAACGAAGTACGCGAAGTTGCAGCTATGGCGAACTTTTAATCTAAACAAAACCCAAAGTCTAAACGACGCCCTAAGGGCTGTATATATGGAGGAAGAGGCGGGAATTTCGTGGCCCTTGGGGAAGGGGTCCGAAACTAACCCTATCTCTTGTTTCCCCACACATACGGACTCTAAAAATAGCCTATACTCAAGTATTTCGAAATTACATGGGCCTGGCCCAATAATAAGGTGACGCAGCACCGAGAATAGCCTCTGGACGAAAGTTATGAAGTAGCATCTTGTATATTTCGTCCAAGGCTTCATGCACGCATTATGGTGGCTTCAATGTCCTGAAATCATCACTGGTAACTCCGTTCTTGTCCCCCATGCGCATGCCATCATCTCCATGCTTGTTCTTGCTCCAATGTTCATCCTTCTCAAAGCTAGGCCCTTCATTTGTAAGCAAAACAAATGTATCCAATTTAGGCAGCATCATATTCTCATGAACATTAGAATCATTACCAAGAAACGAAAGTACCTGGTAATTTAATTGGCGTGCGCGAGCTCTAGTAATTGGTCCAGTATGTATAGCAGCAGGGGCTGTGGGTGTAACAATGGTATTGATGTCCTCATCATCCTCCCCTTCTTGAAATGAAGTCGTCCTCGACGGAAGCTCATCTCCCTCACCCAAATAAGGCTTCAAATCTGCAATGTTAAAAGTGGGACTAACCCCAAAATCTGCAGGCAGCTCAAGTTTATATGCATTATCATTTATTTTCTCGAACACCTTAAAAGGACCATCAGCACGTGGCATTAGCTTTGATTTGCGCAAATCAGGAAATCTATCCTTACGCAAATGTAACCAAACAAGATCTCCAGGTGCAAACACAACATGTTTTCTACCCTTATCTCCAGCAAGTTTATATTTAGCATTCATACGCTCAATGTTTTCCTTAGTTAACTCATGCATTTTTAAGATCAATTCAGCATGTTGTTTAGCATCAAAATTAACCTTCTCCGAAGATGGAAGAGGCAACAAATCAATAGGTGCACGAGGTAGGAAACCATACACAATTTCAAAAGGGCACATCTTAGTAGTAGAATGCAATGAACGATTATAAGCAAACTCAATATGAGGCAAGCATTCTTCCCACATTTTCTTATTATTCTTCAAAACAGCCCTAAGCATAGTAGACAATGTTCTATTGACTACTTCAGTTTGTCCATCAGTTTGGGGGTGACAAGTAGTACTAAAAGCAGTTTAGTCCCCAACTTAGCCCATAAACATCTCCAAAAGTGGCTAAGAAATTTGGTATCACGATCTGAAACAATAGTATTTGGCACACCATGCAAACGAATAATTTCACGGAAGAACAAATCAGCAACATTAACAGCATCATCGCTTTTATGACATGGTATAAAGTGTGCCATTTTTGAGAATCTATCCACGACAACAAATATGCTATCCCTCCCCTTCTTTGTTCGAGGTAAACCTAAAACAAAGTCCATAGATATATCCTCCCAAGGAACACTAGGTACAGGCAAAAGCATATATAAACCATGAGGATTGAGTCGTGACTTAGCTTTTTGACATGTAGTGCAGCGAGCAACAAAACGCTCAACATCCCGTCTCATCTTTGGCCAAAAGAAATGTGTAGCAAGTACGTCCTCCATCTTCTTCACGCCAAAGTGTCCCATTAATCCTCCTCCATGCGCCTCCTGCAACAACAAAAGACGAAGAGAGCTAGCTAGAACGCATAGCTTGTTAGCACGGAACACAAATCCATCATTAACGACAAACTTGTTCCAGGTTCTTCCTTCTTTACAATTCTGCAAAACATCTTTAAAATCAGCATCATGCACATATTGATCTTTGATGGTCTCCAAACCAAATATTTTGAAGTCAAGTTGTGAAAGCATAGTATAGCGACGAGACAATGCATCAGCAATAACATTTTCTTTACCCTTCTTGTGTTTAATGATATAAGGGAAAGTTTCAATGAATTCAACCCATTTAGCATGTCTACGATTCAGTTTAGCTGGACTTTTAATATGTTTCAAAGATTCATGATCAGAATGTATAACAAATTCTTTGGGCAATAAATAATGTTGCCATGTTTCTAAAGTCCGAACAAGAGCATATAGTTCTTTATCATAAGTAGAATAATTCAGACTAGGCCCACTCAATTTTTCAGAAAAGTATGCAACAGGTTTACCATCTTGTAATAACACACCTCCTAATCCAATTCCACTAGCATCACATTCAAGCTCAAAAGCCTCTACAATCAACACACATACGCGATGTACCATCCTTTTTAGGCATTAGTATAATAGGAACAGCACAAGGACTAAGATATTCGCGTATATAACCTTTGTCGAGCAGCTTCTGTACTTGACGCATAATCTCCTTCGTCTCCTCTGGATTGGTACGGTATGGTGCACGGTTGGGTAGCGATGCACCGGGAATTTAGTCAATTTGATGCTCAATCCCTCGAATAGGTGGTAATCCCGGTGGCACGTCTTGTGGGAAGTCAGGGAGCAAAGAGGAAGGCACGTCCTCGAATGAAAATAATGCCTCTTCACACAAAAGCATAGCAAACAGATTTGCTGAAATCTAGCTCATCAATATCAGATTTTGTGGCAAGTAAACATGCACTTTTCAATTTAATTTCAGAAACAACACTAGATGGTTTATTATTAGGTTTCATTTGTTGCTCAAATTATTTTGTCACAATCTGATTTTCACTCTTATTTTTCTCCTGTTTTGCTTTATTAGCTCTATTAATGTCATCTTTCAAAATGGAATCAGGAGTCATAGGAAGCAAAGTAATATTTTTATCCTTATGAACAAGAGTATACTTATTGTTTCTACCATGGTGTACAGAATTTTTATCAAATTGCCATGGTCTACCAAGTAATAAGGAACATGCTTGCATGGGTACCACATCACAATCAACATAATCAGCATATGTAGAGATACTAAAATGCACACGAACAGTACGTGTTACCTTAACTTGCCGCTGTTGTTGAACCATTGGATGTAGTAAGGATGTGGATGTGGTCTTGTGGTGAGAGATAGCTTCTCCACCATCTCCATGCTAGCCAAGTTGTTACAGCTCCCTCCATCTATGATGACGCGAACAGAACGTTCCTTCACAACTCCCTTTGTATGGAACAAATTATGCCTCTGATTTTGCTCTGCTTGTGTGACCTGCACACTCAAAACACGTTGAGCAACTAAACATTCATACCTGTCAGCGTCTTCAGGAGCCATGTATCGCGTCTCATTTTCAGAATCATCTCCACCATGTTCTTCACGTGTAATAAGAGCCAAAGTCTCCTCATCATAGTCACTAGCGGACTCATAACCACCATCCTTAGTAGCAATCATTACACGCTGAGATTTGCATTCTCTCGCATAATGTCCTCTTCCCTTACAACGACGACAAATAATATCACTTGTGTGCCCTGTCGATGCCATGGAAGAAGAAGAGCTCTATGCAGGCCCGGCAGGTGCGCTCTTGGCAGATAGTGGTGGTTGTGCCTGCTTTCTTGTATCACGGCTGGAGGTGGAACCTGATGGAGGTGCTGGTGAGTGGAAGTAGAAGATGCTCGCGGTGTCCACGATGAAGGTCGACCTGCAGAAAAGTTAGTTCGCGCCAATGGCTGTCGATCCTGCACTTCACGTTCAGCTTTACAAGCAAGATGGAATAAACGAGTGATATTATTATAATCCTTATACTCTAGAATGGTCTGAATCTCTTTATTTAATCCACCCATAAAACGTGCAAGCATAGCTTCATTCTCCTCAATAATACCACATCTAATCATGCCAGTTTGTAATTCCTGATAATATTCTTCTACAGAATTTTTCCCTTGTCTGAAGCGCTGCAATTTTTGAAGTAATTCACGTTGATAATATGGTGGAACCCAACGAGTACGCATAGCAGTTTTCAAAGAAGCCCAAGTAGCTGGAACATGATATAATCTACAATGTTCAGACCACCAAACACATGCAAAGCTAGTGAAAGCACAAACAGCAGCAGGAACACGTCTCTCCTCAGGATATTGTAAACATGTAAATCGTTGTTCAGTTTCGAACTCCCAAGTAAGATATATATCAGGAACATATCTACCCTCAAATGGTGGAATATTCAATTTCAGTTTAGGGAGATGGTCATGATCTCGTACCTGAGGTGGTGGTGCCGGCCTACCGTTGCGAATATATACCTGAGGTCGACCTGCTGGTGGTGGTGCTGGTGGCTGCACGTAGTTCTGATTTTGATCAACCTCATCCTCATAATCGCCCGCATAATCGTCATCCTCCTCAGCCGCCGCAGTAGCAGGAGCCAAAAAAGCATCAACAGTAGGTGCAGCGGCACCCGAATTTTGACCAGTCTCAATTGGAACGCGCTGTGCTCGTCCCACTTGATTTGGAAGGCGGCGTTGGAGATGTGGTTGTTGTTGTTGTTGTAGAGGTACGACATGTGCAGCCGGTGGTGGTTGGGGAAGACGCTTGAGTAATTTAGTAAACTTGTTATCCAGCTTTGTCTCGAACGACTTCTCCACGGCATCTATCTTCTCCATAGCCTCTTCAAATCTGTTTAGCACATCTCCCACCTGGCCACTCATCATTTGCTGAAATTTATCATGCAACTCCTTGTTCGTCATGTTCTCCCAATCAGTCTCATCGGCTTGTGATCCTGCCATAGTTAGCAGCAATAGAAACACAAAAGAATATGATCCTACAGACTACTAGGAAGTGGTGGTGATGGTGGTGTGTCACAAAACCTTCAAGAGAATCTCAAATTCTTATCAGTTCTTACCCAGCAGCAGGTGGTGATCGTCAACCGTTGTAGTCAAAACTCTCAAAGCTTGGATAGAGCGATTACCAGGGAGAGTCAAACGCACGATGTAGATGTATGTGGAGCTGGGAAGGCTTATAATATGGTAGCAAAAATGGTCTCCAATAATCAATTCAGAGATGCAAAGTTGAAGAAACGCTCAACGACGGTATTGTGCTGGTCCTAGGCTAGACCGTGCTAGAGACGCGAGCCTAGAACACTAACAAAATCACGGCGCTGCACGTAAACAAGGGAAAAGCACACTCTGGAATTTTTTTTGCTCTTTTTTTCGCTCTTTTTTTTTGTGCTCCTTTTTTTTGCGAAAAATCACAATAATGGCGAGTGTCTCAAAACTCTTCCCAGGTCAAACTGACAGGATGGGCACAAAATTTTTTTGACTATTTTTTTTGGAAATCAGGGCAGCGACGACGAAAAAGTGCGACAAAAAATCACTATGATGGCGAGTGTCTCAAAACACTCCCGGGGACCTAAAAATAGAATAGGGAAAAAATATTTTTGGTTGCCGAAATTTCAGCCTAAAAACTGCCCGGGGAGCACGATCAACCTGACCACAAAGGTCTGTTTCCTGCAGGGAAACAAAGAACAAGCAAGAAACTAAGATTGCAATCTGGATATTGCGAATATAAGAGGAAAGCTTTATTGATCAAGGTGGGGTTCTGTGATGCCTTTGTCTGGTCGTTGAACACAAAGGAAGTACGCGAAGTTGCGGCTATGGCGAACTTTTAATCTAAACAAAACCCAAAGTCTAAACGGTGCCCTAAGGGCTGTATATATGGAGGAAGAGGGTGGGAATTTCGTGGCCCTCGGGGAAGGGGTCCGAAACCAACCCTATCTCTTGTTTCCCCACACATACAGACTCTAAAAACAGCCTATACTTACGTATTTAGAAATTACATGGGCCTGGCCCAATAATAAGGTGACGCAGCACCTAGAATAGCCTCTGGACGAAATTTATGAAGTGGCATCTTGTATATTTCGTCCAAGGCTTCATTCACTCCTTGTGGTGGCTTCAAAGTCCTGAAATCATCACTTGTAACTCCGTTCTTGTTCCCCTTGCGCATGCCATCAACTCCATGCTTGTTCTTGCTCCAATGTTCATCCTTCTCCAAGCTAGGCCCTTCATTTGTAAGCAAAACAAAAGTATCCAATTTAGGCAGCATCATATTCTCATGAACATTAGAATCATTACCAAGAAACGAAAGTTACTTGTAATTTAATTGGCGTGCGCGAGCTCTAGTAATTGGTCCATTACATGTAACCGTAGGGGCTGTGGGTGTAACAATGGTATTGATGTCCTCATCAACGCCGGAGCACGATCAACCTGACCACGAAGGTCTGTTTCCTGCAGGGAAACGAAGAACAAGCAAGAAACTAAGATTGCAATCTGGATATTGCGAATATAAGAGGAAAGCTTTATTGATCAAGGTGGGGTTCTGTGACGCCTTTGTCTGGTCGTTGAACACAAACGAAGTACGCGAAGTTGCAGCTATGGCGAACTTTTAATCTAAACAAAACCCAAAGTCTAAACGACGCCCTAAGGGCTGTATATATGGAGGAAGAGGGGGGAATTTCGTGGCCCTTGGGGAAGGGGTCCGAAACCAACCCTATCTCTTGTTTCCCCACACATACGGACTCTAAAAATAGCCTATACTCAAGTATTTCGAAATTACATGGTCCTGGCCCAATAATAAGATGACGCAGCACCTAGAATAGCCTCTGGACGACAGTTATGAAGTAGCATCTTGTATATTTCGTCCAAGGCTTCATGCACGCATTATGGTGGCTTCAACGTCCTAAAATCATCGCTTGTAACTCCGTTCTTCTCCCCCATGCGCATGCCATCATCTCCATTGCTCCAATGTTCATCCTTCTCCAAGCTAAGCCCTTCATTTGTAAGCAAAACAAAAGTATCCAATTTAGGCAGCATCATATTCTCATGAACATTAGAATCATTACCAAGAAACGAAAGTACCTGGTAATTTAATTGGCGTGCGCGAGCTCTAGTAATTGGTCCAGTATGTATAGCAGCAGGGGCTGTGGGTGTAACAATGGTATTGATGTCCTCATCAACGCCTTTGTCTGGTCGTTGAACACAAACAAAGTACGCGAAGTTGCAGCTATGGCGAACATATAATCTAAACAAACCCAAAGTCTAAACGGTGCCATAAGGGCTGTATATATGGAGGAAAAGGGGGGGAATTTCGTGGCCCTTGGGGAAGGGGTCCGAAACCAACCCTATCTCTTATTTCCTGATAGAGGCAAAGGTGTCCCGATCTTTCGATGAGATGATAACTATCGATTTGGTGGAGACGACTTTGACGATCCGACTACAAACATGCACGACGTTGCGCCTTATCAATCGCTAAACCAACCTCCTGAGGTTACTGACGATGCCGGAAGCACGATCAGCCTGACCACGAAGGTCTATTCCTGCAAGCAATCGAAGAACGAGCAAGAATATGATAATGCAATCTGAATATTGCGAATATATATGAAGTATTGATAGTGGTGGGAATCCGTAAGCGGTCTTGGTCTGGTCGTTGGACACAAACGAAGTACACGAAGTTGCAATGGCTAACTTTTAACTAAACAAATTCCAAGGAAAAAGCTACTAGATGGATCTACTTATATAGGAGCAAGGGGTGGCGGCCAAGGAGGTGGGAGGACGTCCCAAGGCAGCCTAAAACCAACCCTAGGTCGTACAAGGCTCATGGGCCCAAGTGGAGGTGATGCAACACCTTTGGACTTGTAGTTTGACTCGGATTCTGGTGCAATGTCAGATTGTTTCGACCATAACTCAATGCTCCGGACGAATTTAAAGGTGAATCCAATTGGGTTGGAAAGAGCACGAAATCTAGTTTCCAACAAAAAAAGAATCACCCAATTCGGAGTCCGTATGAAAAATTTGTTGGCGTTTTGAGTCAGGTATGTCTGTGCAGTCCGAATCTGAATCCAGAACGTGAGAGACTTGGACTCTATCTTCTCTTGGGCCAAAAGTGACGTGAGAGGACTTTTTGAACAGAACCTAAACTTCTCCTTTTGCCTTATCTTCATATGTGGATTGTACAAATGTCCCATACACCTACAATTAGACAAAACACAAAAGTGTGTGAAGTATTTTTGTTCTGGATAACATAAATAGATTATTGAATAGTTTGCACTAGAAATCACCTGACAAATATGCATGTATGCAATATTTTTGGTCGTATCCAAGGTAGTCATGTCCTCATCATTTCCCCACACATACGGACTCTAAAAACAGCCTATACTTATGTATTTCGAAATTACATGGGCCTGGCCCAATAATAAGGTGACGCAGCACCTAGAATAGCCTCTGGACGAAATTTATGAAGTGGCATCTTGTATATTTCGTCCAAGGCTTCATTCACTCCTTATGGTGGCTTCAAAGTCCTGAAATCATCACTTGTAACTCCGTTCTTATTCCCCTTGCGCATGCCATCAACTCCATGCTTGTTCTTGCTCCAATGTTCATCCTTCTCCAAGCTAGGCCCTTCATTTGTAAGCAAAACAAAAGTATCCAACTTAGGCAGCATCATATTCTCATGAACATTAGAATCATTACCAAGAAACGAAAGTAACTTGTAATTTAATTGGCGTGCGCGAGCTCTAGTAATTAGTCCATTACATGTAACAGTAGGGGCTGTGGGTGTAACAATGGTATTGATGTCCTCATCAACGCCGGAGCACGATCAAGCTGACCACGAAGGTCTGTTTCCTGCAGGGAAACGAAGAACAAGCAAGAAACTAAGATTGCAATCTGGATATTGCGAATATAAGAGGAAAGCTTTATTGATCAAGGTGGGGTTCTGTGACGCCTTTGTCTGGTCGTTGAACACAAAGGAAGTACGTGAAGTTGCAGCTATGGCAAACTTTTAATCTAAAAAAACCCAAAGTCTAAACGGTGCCCTAAGGGCTGTATATATGGAGGATGAGGGGGGGGGGGATTTCGTGGCCCTCGGGGAAGGGGTCCGAAACCAACCCTATCTCTTGTTTCCCCACACATACAAACTCTAAAAACAGCCATTACTTACGTATTTCGAAATTACATGGGCCTGGCCCAATAATAAGGTGACGCAGCACCTAGAATAGCCTCTAGACGAAATTTATGAAGTGGCATCTTGTATATTTCGTCCAAGGCTTCATTCACTCCTTATGGTGGCTTCAAAGTCCTGAAATCATCACTTGTAACTCCGTTCTTGTTCCCCTTGCGCATGCCATCAACTCCATGCTTGTTCTTGCTCCAATGTTCATCCTTCTCCAAGCTAGGCCCTTCATTTGTAAGCAAAACAAAAGTATCCAATTTAGGCAGCATCATATTCTCATGAACATTAGAATCATTACCAAGAAACGAAAGTACCTGGTAATTTAATTGGCGTGCGCGAGCTCTAGTAATTGGTCCATTACATGTAACAGTAGGGGCTGTGGGTGTAACAATGGTATTGATGTCCCCATCAACGCCGGAGCACGATCAAGCTGACCACGAAGGTCTGTTTCCTGCAGGGAAACGAAGAACAAGCAAGAAACTAAGATTGCAATTTGGATATTGCGAATATAAGAGGAAAGCTTTATTGATCAAGGTGGGGTTCTGTGACGCCTTTGTCTGGTCGTTGAACACAAAGGAAGTACGTGAAGTTGCAGCTATGGCGAACTTTTAATCTAAACAAAACCCAAAGTCTAAACGGTGCCCTAAGGGCTGTATATATGGAGGAAGAGGGGGGGGAATTTCGTGGCCCTCGGGGAAGGGGTCCGAAACCAACCCTATCTCTTGTTTCCCCACACATACAGACTCTAAAAACAGCCTATACTTACGTATTTCAAAATTACATGGGCCTGGCCCAATAATAAGGTGACGCAGCACATAGAATAGCCTCTGGACGAAATTTATGAAGTGGCATCTTGTATATTTCGTCCAAGGCTTCATTCACTCTTATGGTGGCTTCAAAGTCTTGAAATCATCACTTGTAACTTCGTTCTTGTTCCCCTTACGCATGCCATCAACTCCATGCTTGTTCTTGCTCCAATGTTCATCCTTCTCCAAGCTAGGCCCTTCATTTGTAAGCAAAACAAAAGTATCCAATTTAGGCAGCATCATATTCTCATGAACATTAGAATCATTACCAAGAAACGAAAGTAACTTCTAATTTAATTGGCGTGCGCGAGCTCTAGTAATTGGTCCATTACATGTAACAGTAGGGGCTGTGGGTGTAACAATGGTATTGATGTCCTCATCAACGCCGGAGCACGATCAAGCTGACCACGAAGGTCTGTTTCCTGCAGGGAAACGAAGAACAAGCAAGAAACTAAGATTGCAATCTGGATATTGCGAATATAAGAGGAAAGCTTTATTGATCAAGGTGGAGTTCTGTGACGCCTTTGTCTGGTCGTTGAACACAAAGGAAGTACGCGAAGTTGCAGCTATGGCAAACTTTTAATCTAAACAAAACCCAAAGTCTAAACGGTGCCCTAAGGCTGTATATATGGAGGAAGAGGGGGGGAATTTCGTGGCCCTCGGGGAAGGGGTCCGAAACCAATCCTATCTCTTGTTTCCCCACACATACAGACTCTAAAAACAGCCTATACTTACGTATTTCAAAATTACATGGGCCTGGCCCAATAATAAGGTGACGCAGCACCTAGAATAGCCTCTGGACGAAATTTATGAAGTGGCATCTTGTATATTTCGTCCAAGGCTTCATTCACTCCTTATGGTGGCTTCAAAGTCCTGAAATCATCACTTGTAACTCCGTTCTTGTTCCCCTTGCGCATGCCATCAACTCCATGCTTGTTCTTGCTCCAATGTTCATCCTTCTCCAAGCTAGGCCCTTCATTTGTAAGCAAAACAAAAGTATCCAACTTAGGCAGCATTATATTCTCATGAACATTAGAATCATTACCAAGAAACGAAAGTAACTTGTAATTTAATTGGCGTGCGCGAGCTCTAGTAATTGGTCCATTACATGTAACAGTAGGGGTTGTGGGTGTAACAATGGTATTGATGTCCTCATCAACGCCGGAGCACGATCAAGCTGACCACGAAGGTCTGTTTCCTGCAGGGAAACGAAGAACAAGCAAGAAACTAAGATTGCAATCTGGATATTGCGAATATAAGAGGAAAGCTTTATTGATCAAGGTGGGGTTCTGTGACGCCTTTGTCTGGTCGTTGAACACAAAGGAAGTACCCGAAGTTGCAGCTATGGCAAACTTTTAATCTAAAAAAACCCAAAGTCTAAACGGTGCCCTAAGGGCTATATATATGGAGGATGAGGGGGGGGGGGAATTTCGTGGCCCTCGGGGAAGGGGTCCGAAACCAACCCTATCTCTTGTTTCCCCACACATACAAACTCTAAAAACAGCCATTACTTACGTATTTCGAAATTACATGGGCCTGGCCCAATAATAAGGTGACGCAGCACCTAGAATAGCCTCTAGACGAAATTTATGAAGTGGCATCTTGTATATTTCGTCCAAGGCTTCATTCACTCCTTATGGTGGCTTCAAAGTCCTGAAATCATCACTTGTAACTCCGTTCTTGTTCCCCTTGCGCATGCCATCAACTCCATGCTTGTTCTTGCTCCAATGTTCATCCTTCTCCAAGCTAGGCCCTTCAGTTGTAAGCAAAACAAAAGTATCCAATTTAGGCAGCATCATATTCTCATGAACATTAGAATCATTACCAAGAAACGGAAGTACCTGGTAATTTAATTGGCGTGCGCGAGCTCTAGTAATTGGTCCATTATATGTAGCAGTATGGGTTGTGGGTGTAACAATGGTATTGATGTCCTTGTCAACATGGCTCCTGAAGATGCTGGCAGGTATGAATGTTTAGTTGCTCAACGTGTTTTGAGTGTGCGGGTCACACACGCTGAGCAAAATCAGAGGCATAATTTGTTCCATACAAAGGGAGTTGTGAAGGAACGTTCTGTTAGCGTCATCATAGATGGAGGGAGCTGCAACAACTTGGCTAGCATGGAGATGGTGGAGAAGCTATCTCTCACCACAAGACCACATCCACATCCTTACTACATCCAATGATTCAACAACATCGGCATGGTTAAGGTAACACGTACTGTTCGTGTGCATTTCAGTATCTCTACATATGCTGATTATGTTAATTGTGATGTGGTACCCATGCAAGCATGTTCCTTATTACTTGGTAGACCATGGCAATTTGATAAAAATTCTGTACACCATGGTAGAAATAATCAGTATACTCTTGTTCATAAGGATAGCCATATTACTTTGCTTCCTATGACTCCTGAATCCATTTTGAAAGATGACATCTAGTGTTGCTTCTGAAATTTGAGCAACAAATGAAACCTAATAATAAACCATCTAGTGTTGCTTCTGAAATTAAATTGAAAAGTGCATGTTTACTTGCCACAAAATCTGATATTGATGAGCTAGATTTTAGTAAATCTGTTTGCTATGCTTTTGTGTGCAAAGAGGCATTATTTTCATTCGAGGATGTGCCTTCCTCTTTGCCCCATGCTGTCACTAACATTTTGCAGGAGTTCGCTGACGTCTTCCCACAAGACGTGCCACCGGGATTACCACCTATTCGAGGGATTGAGCATCAAATTGACTTAATTCCCGGTGCATCGCTACCCAACCGTGCACCATACCGTACCAATCCAGAGGAGACGAAGGAGATTATGCGTCAAGTACAGGAGCTGCTCAACAAAGGTTATATACCCGAATCTCTTAGTCCTTGTGCTGTTCCTATTATATTAGTGCCTAAAAAGGATGGTACGTCGCGTACGTGTGTTGATTGTGGAGGCATTAATAATATTACTATTCGTTATCGTCATCCTATTCCTAGGCCAGATGATATGCTTGATGAATTGAGTGGCTCTACAATATTCTCCAAAGTTGATTTGGGTAGTGGATACCATCAAATTCGTATGAAATTGGGAGATGAATGGAAAACAACATTTAAAACTAAGTTTGGTTTATATGAGTGGTTAGTCATGCCTTTTGGGTTAACTAATGCACCTAGTACTTTCATGAGACTAATGAACGAAGTTTTACGTGTTTTCATTGGACGATTTGTGGTAGTCTATTTTGATGATATACTGATTTATAGCAAATCTTTGGAAGAACATTTGGAACATTTACGTGCTGTTTTCCATTCATCTCCCAATTTCATACGAATTAGATGGTATCCTGCACACTCAAAACACGATGAGCAACTAAACATTCATACCTGTCAGCATCTTCAGCAGCCATGTATTGCGTCTCATGATCAGAATCATCTCCACCGTGTTCTTCATGTGTAATAAGAGCCAAAGTCTCCTCATGATGAACACAAACGAAGTACGCGAAGTTGCAGCTGTCGGATTCGGGGCTCCGCAGACCAAAGAATGATTCAAACTCTTGGGTGCGTGCGAAAAACTCAATCTCCCCAGCCTACAAACTTGTCGTTCTCACGGCCTAGCTCGATGAACGGGAAAGGAAAGAGACACGACAGTTTACCCAGATTCGGGCCACCTTGCGGTGTAAGACCCTACTCCTGCTTTGTGGTGGATTGGCCTCACGGTGGGCTGAGGATGAAATAGTACAGGGGAAGTACTTCCTCAAGAGGTCTGTTCTTGTGTTGTTGTGGGCTGGTGAGGGTGCGGATGGTCCGATTGATCCGTCCCCCTTCTATGGTGGTGGCTAAGCTATATTTATAGTGGCCTTGGTCCTCTTCCCCCAAAATGAAGGCGAGAAGGGATCCCACAGCCGCCAAGTTTGAAGGGAGACAAATAGTACATATTATCCCGATGAAAGGTGGTCTTTTCCTGCAAAGCTTCTGGTCGTGACGCCGTGCTGGGCTCGGCGATGACCTCCATCCTGCTGTCCTGGCGGTCTTGGTCTTGTAGCACGGAAATGGAAACCTTTGGCTGATCCCTCGGGACTCCGCGTCTGCGCTTGCCTCCTTGGCACCAAAGAGGAAACCTGCTGTACTGCGCCCGCTGGCGGCTGCCTGGCCTTGGTCTTCATGGCTTACGTCATCTGGACCTCAGGAGCCAGCGTAGGGAGGCCACTCCCTCTACAGGTCTTGGCGTCGTCCACCTCGCCAGGTTGCCCCCCGCGAGGGTCTTGCTTTGTCAATCCCTAAGATGGGCCGTACCAGGCCGCTGATGGAGCCATGCCGTGGGCCGCAGACAGGCAAGTCTGGGTACCCTAGTTTCCAGAATGCCGACAGTAGCTATGGCAAACTTTAATCTAAAGAAAACCCAAAGTCTAAATGGTGCCCTAAGGGCTGTATATATGGAGGAAGAGGGGAAAATTTCGTGGCCCTTGGAGGAGTGGTCTGAAACCAACCATAACTCTTGTTACCCCACACATCCGGACTCTAAAAACAGCTTATAATCAAGTATTATGAAATTACATGGGCCCGACCCAATAATAAGGTGACGCGGCACCTATAATAGCTTATGGACGAAATTTATGAAGTGAAGTCTTGTATATTTCGTCCAAGGCTTCATGCACTGATTATGGTGGCTTCAAAGTCCTGAAATCATCACTTGTAACTCCGTTCTTGTTACCCTTGCGCATGCCATCATCTCCATGCTTGATCTTGCTCCAATGTTCATCCTTCTTATCCAAGCTAGGCCCTTCATTTGTAAGCAAGACAAATGTATCCAATATAGGCGGCATCATATTCTCATGAGCATTAGAATCATTACCAAGAAACATAATTACCTGATAATTTAATTGGCGTGCGCGTGCTCTAGTAATTGGTCCAATATGTATAGCAGCGGGGGCTATGGGTGTAACAATGGTATTGATGTCCTCATCATCCTCCCCTTCTTGAAATGAAGTCATCCTCGACGGAAGCTCATCTTCCTCACCCAAAGGCTTCGAATCTGCAATGTTAAAAGCGGGACTAAGCCCAAAATTTGCAGGCAGCTCAAGTTTATGATACGGGGCTAACCCGGTGTAGGCCGATCTTTCACGATTGGAGTGGGTTCCCTCGAAGAACACAATGAACACGGGGAAGAACGGAGATAAATCACAAGGGGGGGACACTCAAGAACAAGTCCAATCACACATCCACTAGACAATCAAACACACAAGATCCACAAGGTACATGAACAACAAAGGGAAAGATACAAGGTAAGGTTCATCTCCATGAGGAGGTCTTGAAGGGGGGCCGCCCAGGAGGGGGTCTTGATGATATATCCCGCAGGATCTTCTCCTAGATGGAGGTCTTGGCCTCCATAAGGAGTAGTAGTCTCTCTCTCTCTCAAGAGTAGAGTGGTACAAGGAGCAAAGCTCTCTATCAAATGAGCTATCACTTTGCTAACCCTAACTAGAGGAAGGGGAAGGAGTATATATAGGCTAGTCCACGAAGGGGTAAGTGAGGAGGGGATACATGGGCCTTTGGCCCGGCTGTGCACGCGCAGGTGCCGGATGTCCGGGCTGGGGGCCGGATGTCCGGGGCTTCGGGACGAGTCGGATGTCCGGGCTGAAGTGGCCGAGCTTCTGGTGCGTTCTGTCGTCGATGCCGGATTTCCGGGGGAGAGGCTGGATGTCCGGGCTGTCGGGAGGCGCCGGATGTCCCGGGTTGGCGCCGGATGTCCGGCCGCTGAAGCTTGGTCGGCCGACTGTTGGGGCAGCTCCTGCGCGGCTGCCCAGGCGCCGGATGTTCGGCCTCTGGCCGGGATGTCCGGCCGCTGTAGCTTCAGCAGCTCCATCTTCTTCCGTCGTCGCTTCCAGGCCTCCCTCGCGGATGGTGCAGTTGTACCTTGGCGCTTGCACTCCTCCTCGTCGTCCATAGTGTTCCGACAATACCTATGCATGCACACGAGTGGAGTGTGAAGTAGTGTACCATCCTCGAAGGGATCAAGTGAGCACGTGTAAAGGAGATGATTCACCTTTGCATATGTGAAGTAGATGTCGCACGTGTCACTTGCCAAACGGACTCTTGACATGGTGATGTCCATAGGATGCTCCGCATCATCTCCCCTCCCTTGGGAAAGATCCGACCTCGGATCGAAAACCAAATCACCATGGGAAAGAGATGGCGTCGTCATGTAGAAGTGGACGTTCACCAAGTACTTGATGTAGGGTGGAACCCTATATGGCCGATCTTTCACGAAAGGAGCGGATCCCAACTAAGAACACGAAGAACACGAGGGGAAACACGGGGGAAAACTCGAGAGAATCACTCAAACCAACAAGAACAATCACACATGTGCTAGATCCTCGAAACACAAAGAGATACACGATCCAAATCCAACAAGGGACGATACATAGGTAACCGGTTCTTCTCCGTGAGGAGGTCTTGAGGGGGCCGCCCAAGAGGCGGTCTTGAATCCAAGGGGATCTTCTCCGTAGAGGGGCCGCGGTCTCTCTCGTGGAGTAGATCTGTAATGGATGACCAAAGCTCTATCTCACATATGAGCTAATCCTTTGCTAACCCTAACTAGGAGGAGGTGGGGGAGTATATATAGTCTAAGGGACGAAGGGGTACATGGTTCTCGGCCCAGATGCACTGCACGCAGGCAGAGGGGCCTGATGTCCGGGCGACGGGCCGGATGTCCGGGCTGGCAGGGTCCATCTTCTGTGATGGGGCGCCGGATTTCCGGGAGCTGGACCGGATGTCTGGCGGCTCGCGACGGGCCGGATGTCCGGGCCTGGGGGGCGGATGTCCGGGCTGACTTGGTTCAGCTTCGGGTGTCTTCTGTGATGGGCACCGGATTTCTGGGGGTCCGGCCGGATGTCCGGGCTGGGGCCGGATGTCCGGGCTGGGGCCGGATGTCCGGGGCCTGTAGCAGCTGTCTCTTCTTCCTTCTCCTTCCTTTGCTTCCGCGCATGCTTGGCCTTGGTCCTTGGGTTCTCCATGGTCTCCTCGGGTGTACTTGAGTATGAACAAGGTCCGCGCTTGAAGTAGCATCCATGTCTTGCATGCGGAAAGGGAAGATTCGGAAAGGAGCGAGTTCACCTTAGGTCCAATGGCGTAGGCTCGAGTGTACATGGGGATGATCGTCGGATGCTCCGCATCATCTCCCCTCCCTTGGGAAAGATCCGACCTCGGATCGAAAACCTCATCACCATGGAAACGGTTGTCGTGGACGGACTTGTAGTTGGACGAAGTGGAAGACATGGCGCAATCCAAGTACTCCAAGGTGTCTCCGGAGTGATAAACATGCAAAAAGAGCAAACACAAACGACACTTGGAAATACAATGGTTAGCGCACACAAGGTGTCCATCATGTAAGAATGAGTTCATGCGGCAAGAATGTTCATGGCAAAGTGCATTAAGCTTATCAAGATGATATAGAATTATATGCAAAGTGTTCATGGGAGCAAAAGCATTCATTGTGCACACAAATGTGTTGTGAATATGATCCATGCAACCACGGTGCAAAATGATGTCATAGTGAGACGGTTTATCAATGGCATGAATATGGCAATGGATGCTCAATGTGACTATGTGATCATGCAATTGATGGTGGGTACTATGATCATGATGTATGAATATGCCATCAAGAAAGATCACAACAAATTTGCTAAGAAAATGCACAAGCTCATATATCATGGATGACATAGTAATGGAAGATGCAACAAGGCAATCATAATGTGAGTCAATCCATGCATAAGATGCAAATTTGTCATGGGTGGTGTTGTACCATAGCTCGATGTCGTGGTAGAAGTGTTGATCCGGTGGTGCATCCACTAAGTCCGGGCACTCCTCAACTTGAAGGTCCATAGGGTCCATCTCCAATGTTGCTCCTCCATTCACGAGATGTATCATGTAGACAACAAGAAGGAAACAACAATGAAAGAATGACCCATCCAATATGCGTATTTGAGAATGGCTCAAAGGGAAGGAGGTCACCTTTAGGAGTTTCTCAAGGATGATGGAGTTGCACATCTTGTATGCCTTCACATAACCAATATGTCTCGTGATGGTACCTCCTTTTGAATCCTTCAAAATGAAAGAACATGACAAACACTCGGAAAAACAAATGAGGTTAGCGTAAATGCAAAACCTATCATTCGAGTGGTAAGATACCCAACAAGTGTTCTCATCATTCTTATAATAAGAAAGGACAAGGTGTGACATGGTATGTAAGCATATGATGCAACTACAACCAAAGACAATAGGCTCAATCAACCAAGCATGCATCACAAGTGAAGTATCCAAGTCTCCAAGATCATTAAGCATAGAGGCAACTATTGGAGGCAAGCGACAATAAACAAGATATATCATGTGAGAGGCATGAGCATATATGTCATCAACCCAAGAAAGCTAGTAATGGAACATGGGTGATGCAACCAAGCAAGTAATCATAGTGATCAAGTCAAGCAAGCTAGTAGTGCGAAGATGCAACGTACTAGAAGGAATCATGGCAAGCATGTCATGTGTGCAAATAGTGGTCATGAATAATGCACAAGACATATCACAAGCATGAAAGCAAGATATGAGCAATATATCATCAATGTATTGGCGAGAGGCCGTATGTAAATAGCAATGGGACATCATGATTCTCCCAACACAACAATCAACAATAGCATGAGGCACAAGGAAAGCATGGTAATAGCAACAAGTATCTCCACCAAGCATGCAAATACACATGGAAGTAGCATAATGGTGAATCATATGTAAGTGCAAGCAAGGGTCACAATTGCATGTCAAAGGCATGGAAAGAGGTGTAACATGCAAAGTGAACACGATAGAATGGGCATAAGGTAAAAAGTGATAAATAGCCGAAAGCCGTGTGAGAGCCAAGTAGAAGAGATGCGCGTAGTCCTTGCGCAAATGGAATGGTGGTAACGATAGTCCACGAGATCCCAAGTCATCGTTGCTCTCAAGAGCTCGTTTCGTCAACTCTTGGGATTGAGAGGTTGACGAGTATACATGAGTACCTACACAAAACAAAGACAAAGGAAAAATTGTGTGTGCGTGGTATATGTATACATCATCCATCATGATGCATACGTGCATGTGTTGGTTAGCACAAAATAGCCAATGCTCAAATAAATGAGATGCGTGATATAGAAACATGTTATCCATCATGAGAGGTTTGTTATTATGTATAGCATAATGGAGACTCAAATTGTGTAATGCATCACTAGTGATATCTAGAGCATTGTTATGAATGGAATGCATATGGTGCAAACAATTATGGGAATCATGCAAAGTATGGAATGCATCAAGATCTCCTAATATGTATGAGGAAACTATGGGGGTCTCCTCACAAGCATTTGTAGAAACATCACATGGAGAATATTGACAACATCCAAAACAAAGCATATTTGGAACAATGTGATCATGACATGGCATAGTAGATGAATTGCACAAATCATGTAAAGGAAGCATAGCAATATCATCGCATGAAAAACAAAAGCCAATGACCATCATCTCGTCATCTATGCCATAAGTGCAAATGGGATGTATTTTAATGGGGCATGCATAGTCACTATGTTGAGATTGAAATGAAGCAATATGGGAGATCTCACTCATAGCATTTGACAAGTTCAATGGATTGTCAAACATGAAGTGACCAATAGAATTTTCACATGATATCCTATGGAGCATAGCATCACAACTAGGCAACTCAACATGCTCATCATCATATTCATCATAAATTGGTAAGTCATGACATGAAGAAGTCGCACTAGCATGAAGCATGGGAATAGGTGGATCAACATCATGCAAGCAATCATTGGGAAAATAGTCCACTAGTGGGACAAGAGAAGCACTATTGATGAGGACATCAATACCATTGTTACACCCACAACCCCTGCTACTATACATACTGGACCGATTACTAGAGCTCGCGCACGCCAATTAAATTACCACGTACTTTCGTTTCTTGGTAATGATTCTAATGTTCATGAGAATATGATGCTGCCTAAATTGGATACATTTGTTTTGCTTACAAATGAAGGGCCTAGCTTGGAGAAGGATGAACATTGGAGCAAGAACAAGCATGGAGTTGATGGCATGCGCAAGGGAGACAAGAACAGAGTTTCAAGTGATGATTTCAGGACTTTGAAGCCACCATAATGAGTGCATGAAGCCTTGGACGAAATATACAAGATGCCACTTCATAATTTTCGTCCAGAGGCTATTCTAGGTGCTGCATCACCTTATTTTGGGCCAGGCCCATGTAATTTCAAAATACTTCAATATAGGCTGTTTTTAGAGTCCGTATGTGTGGGGAAACAAGAGTTAGGGTGGGTTTCGGACCCCTCCTCCAAGGGCCACGAAACCCCCCCCCCTCTTCCTCCATATATACAGCCCCTAGGGCATCGTTTAGACTTTGGGTTTTGTTTAGATTAAAAGTTCGCCATAGCCGCAACTTCGCGTACTTCGTTTGTGTTCAACGACCAGACAAAGGCGTCACAAAACCCCACCTTGATCAATAAAGCTTTCCTCTTATATTCGCAATATCCAGATTGCAATTTTAGTTTCTTGCTTGTTCTTCGTTTGCCTGCAGGAAACAGACCTTCGTGGTCAGGTTGATCGTGCTCCGGCGTGGTCAATAACCTCTCGGAGTTGGTTTAGCGATTGCTAAGGCGCGACGTCCTCGCATGTTCGTAGTCGGATCGTCAAAGTCGATTTCCTCCAAAACGATAGCCACCATCTCATCGAAAGACGGGACACCTTTGCCTCTATCAAGTGGTATCAGATTTCCAGGTTGCTCGGTGAGATTTTACAGTTTTTTGTAGTTTAGATCGAGTCTGTTTTCATACCTATAGTCCACGAAAAAGCCAAAAAAAATATTAGGGTTAGTTCATCTTATCTGAACCAATCTGAGCCTTTGCATAATCTTTTCTGTATTTGCTTTGTTGAATTTGCGGTTGCATCATCGTGTCAAGTTGCTAGTCCTGGCGTCTAGTACTTTAGAGTTTCGAGTTCTGTTCACAAGTTGTCACGCCGCGGCCGCACCATCGTCATCACCGCTGCCATATACCACCATTGTCATCACCGTTGCCATATACCACCATCATCATCACCGCTGCCATATACCACCATCGTCATCACCGCTGCCATATACCACATATTCACCGCCATCACGCTAATCCGACTCCACCTCCATCACAGATTCGCCACCAGTCCGTGTTCCATTGCCCTGCAAATATCCGCCACCAGTCCGAGTTTCCACCAGATTCATCTCCGCCACCAGTCCTAGTCCGAGTCCAGTAATTATTGCTTTGTTCTCGATTTCCAGATCACGTGATACTCCGAGTCGTGACAGAGTAGGACTCCCCAACTTCCGAGCCATCCGCAGAAGAAAAATAGTTCCAGTTTCAAAAAAAAATTGGAAAATTCTGGCTAGGCAGTTTTTAGGACATTTGTAGACTTTTTCGAAAAAAAATTGTTGTGGAGCAAAAAAAAGTGCAAAAAAAAGTGAAAAAAAATTCAGAGTGTGCTCCTCCCTTGTTTACGTGCAGCGCCGTGATTTTGTTAGTGTTCTAGGCTCGAGTCTCTAGTACGGTCTAGCCTAGGACCAGCACAGTACCGTCGTTGAGCGTTTATTCAACTTTGCACCTCTGAATTGATTATTGCTGACCCTTTTTGCTACCATATTATAAGCCTTCCCAGCTCCACATACATCTACATCATGCGTTTGACTCTCCCTGGTAATCGCTCTATCCAAGCTTTAAGAGTTTTGACTACATCGGTTGCCGATCACCGCCTGCTGCTGGGTAAGAACTAGTAAGAATTTGAGGTTTGCTTGACGGATTTGTGACACCCACCACCACCACCACTTGTTAGTAGTCTATAAGATCATATTTTTGTGTGTTTCTATTGCTGCTAACCATGCCAGGATCACAAGCCGACGAAATTGACAGGGAGAACTTAACGCACAAGGAGCTTCATGATAAGTTTCAGCAAACGATGACTCAACAGGTGCAAGATGTGCTGAACAATTTTGAAGAAGTCATGGAGAAGATCACTGGCCTTGAGAAGACGTTCGAAACAAAGCTCGATAACAGATTTAATGAACTGCTTGCGCGTCTTCCACCACCGGCTGCACCTGCCGCACCTCTGCAACAACAACAACAAAGACGACTACCTCCACGTCGGGAAACAGCCCTCCGCCGAGCGAGTCATGTCCCTCTTTAGCCTAGCCAAACTGCTGGTGCTGCTGTTGATACTTTTGTGGCTCCTGCTACTGATGTGGAGGAGGATGATTATGCGGAAGATTACGAGGATGAGGTTGATCAAAATCAGAACTACGTGCAACCACCAGCACCACAACCACCAGGTCGTCCACACACAAATAATGGCAATGTTAGGGCTCCCCCTCAGGTACGAGATCATGACCATCTCCCTAAACTGAAATTGAATATTCCACCATTTGAGGGTAGATACGTTCCTGATATATATCTTACTTGGGAGTTAGAAACTGGACAACGATTTACATGTTTACAATATCCTGAGAAGAGACGTGTTCCTGCTGCTATTTGTGCTTTCACTAGCTTTGCATGTGTTTGGTGGTCTGAACATTGTATTATATCATGTTCCAGCTACTTGGGCTGCTTTGAAAACTACTATGCGTACTCGTTGGGTTCCACCATATTATCAACGTGAATTACTTCAAAAATTGCAGCGCTTAAGACAAGGAAAAAATTCTGTAGAAGAATATTATCAGGAATTACAAACTGGCTTGATTAGATGTGGTATTGTCGAGGAGAATGAACCTATGCATGCACGTTTTATGGGTGGATTAAATAGAGAGATTCAGACCATTCTAGAGTATAAGGATTATAATAATATCACTCGTTTATTCCATCTTGCTTGTAAAGCTGAACGTGAAGTGCAGGATCGACAGGCATTGGCGCGAACTAACTTTTCTGCAGGTCGACCTTCATCATGGACACCACGTGCATCATCTACTTCCACTACACCATCACCTCCTTCAGGTGCCATCTCCAATCGTGATACAAGAAAACAGGCAGAACCACCACTATCTGCCAAGAGCACACCTGTCGGGCCTGCACAGAGCTCTTCTTCTTCCATGGCGTCAACAGGGCACACAAGTGATATTATTTGTCGTCGTTGTAAGTGAAGAGGACATTTTGCGAGAGAATGCAAATCTCAGCGTGTGATGATTGCTACTGAGGATGGTGGGTATGAGTCTGCTAGTGACTATGATGAGGAGACTTTGGCTCTTATTACACATGAAGAACACGGTGGAGATGATTCTGATCATGAGATGCAATACATGGCTGCTGAAGATGCTGACAGGTATGAATGTTTAGTTGCTGATGAGGACATCAATACCATTGTTACACCCACAGCCCCTACTGTTACATATAACGGACCAATTACTAGAGCTCGCGCACGCCAATTAAATTACCAGGTACTTTCGTTTCTTGGTAATGATTCTAATGTTCATGAGAATGTGATGCTGCCTAAATTGGATACATTTGTTTTGCTTACAAATAATGGGCCTAGCTTGGAGAAGGATGGACATTGGAGCAAGAACAAGCATGGAGTTGATGGCATGCGCAAGGGGAACAAGAACGGAGTTACAAGTAATGATTTCAGGACATTGAAGCCACCATAAGGAGTGAATGAAGCCTTGGACGAAATATACAAGATGCCACTTCATAAATTTCGTCCAGAGGCTATTCTAGGTGCTGCGTCACCTTATTATTGGGCCAGGCCCATGTATTTCGAAATACATAAGTATAGGCTGTTTTTAGAGTCCGTATGTGTGGGGAAATAAGACATAGGGTTGGTTTCGGACCCCTTCCCCAAGGGCCACGAAATTCCCCCCCTCTTCCTCCATATATACAGCCCTTAGGGCACCGTTTAGACTTTGAGTTTTGTTTAGATTAAAAGTTCGCCATAGCTGCAACTTCGCGTACTTCGTTTGTGTTCAACGACCAGACAAAGGCGTCACAGAACCCCACCTTGATCAATAAAGCTTTCCTCTTGTATTTGCAATATCCAGATTGCAATCTCAGTTTCTTGCTTGTTCTTCGTTCGCCTGGAGGAAACAGACCTTCGTGGTCAGGTTGATCGTGCTCTGGCGTGGTCAAGAACCTCTCGGAGTTAGTTTAGCGATTGCTAAGGCGCGACGTCCTCGCACGTTCGTAGTCGGATCGTCAAAGTCGACTTCCTCCAAAACGATAGCCACCATCCCATCGAAAGACGGGACACCTTTGCCTCTATCAGTTGCTCAACGTGTTTTGAGTGTGCAGGTTACACAAGCTGAGCAAAATCAGAGGCATAATTTGTTCCATACAAAGGGAGTTGTGAAGGAACGTTCTATTCGCGTCATCATAGATGGAGGGAGCTGCAACAACTTGGCTAGCATGGAGATGGTGGAGAAGCTATCTCTCACCACAAGACCACATCCACATCCTTACTACATCCAATGGTTCAACAACAGCGGCAAGGTTAAGGTAAAACGTACTGTTCGTGTGCATTTTAGTATCTCTACATATGCTGATTATGTTGATTGTGATGTGGTACCCATGCAAGCATGTTCCTTATTACTAGGTAGACCATGGCAATTTGATAAAAATTTTGTACACCATGGTAGAAACAATCAGTATACTCTTGTTCATAAGGATAAAAATATTACTTTGCTTCCTATGACTCCTGATTCCATTTTGAAAGATGACATTAATAGAGCTAATAAAGCAAAATAGGAGAAAAATAAGAGTGAAAATCAGATTGTGGCAAAGGAATTTGAGCAACAAATGAAACCTAATAATAAACCATCTAGTGTTGTTTCTGAAATTAAATTGAAAAGTGCATGTTTACTTGCCACAAAATCTGATATTGATGAACTAGATTTCAGCAAATCTGTTTGCTATGCTTTTGTGTGCAAAGAGGCATTATTTTCATTCGAGGACGTGCCTTCCTCTTTGCCCCCTGCTGTCACTAACATTTTGCAGGAGTTCGCTGACGTCTTCCCACAAGACGTGCCACCGGGATTACCACCTATTCGAGGGATTGAGCATCAAATTGACTTAATTCCCGGTGCATCGCTACCCAACCGTGCATCATACCGTACCAATCCAGAGGAGACGAAGGAGATTATGCGTCAAGTACAGGAGCTGCTCGACAAAGGTTATATACGCGAATCTCTTAGTCCTTGTGCTGTTCCTATTATACTAGTGCCTAAAAAGGATGGTACGTCGCGTATGTGTGTTGATTGTAGAGGCATTAATAATATTACTATTCGTTATCGTCATCCTATTCCTAGGCTAGATGATATGCTTGATGAATTGAGTGGCTCTACAATATTCTCCAAAGTTGATTTGCGTAGTGGATACCATCAAATTCGTATGAAATTGGGAGATGAATGGAAAACTGCATTTAAAACTAAGTTTGGTTTATATGAGTGGTTAGTCATGCCTTTTGGGTTAACTAATGCACCTAGTACTTTCATGAGACTAATGAACGAAGTTTTACGTGCTTTTATTGGACGATTTGTGGTAGTCTATTTTGATGATATACTGATTTATAGCAAATCTTTGGAAGAACATTTGGAACATTTACGTGCTGTTTTTATTGCTCTACGTGATGCACGTTTGTTTGGTAACCTTGGGAAGTGCACCTTTTGCACCGACCGAGTATCTTTTCTTGGCTATGTTGTTACTCCACAGGGAATTGAAGTTGATAAAGCCAAGATTGAAGCTATTGAGAGTTGGCCACAGCCCAAAACGGTCACACAAGTGCGGAGTTTTCTTGGACTCGCTGGTTTCTATAGGCGTTTTGTGAGAATTTTAGCATCATTGCTGCACCTCTCAACGAGCTTACAAAGAAGGATGTGCCTTTTGTTTGGGGTACCGCACAGGAAGAAGCCTTCACGGTATTGAAAGATAAGTTGACACATGCTCCTTTACTCCAACTTCCTGATTTTAATAAGACTTTTGAGCTTGAATGTGATGCTAGTGGCATTGGATTAGGAGGTGTGTTATTACAAGATGGCAAACCTGTTGCATACTTTTCTGAAAAATTGAGTGGGCCTAGTCTGAATTATTCTACTTATGATAAAGAACTATATGCTCTTGTTCGGACTTTAGAAACATGGCAACATTATTTATGGCCCAAAGAATTTGTTATACATTCTGATCATGAATCTTTGAAACATATTAAAAGTCAAGCTAAACTGAATCGTAGACATGCTAAATGGGTTGAATTCATTGAAACTTTCCCTTATGTCATTAAACACAAGAAGGGTAAAGAAAATGTTATTGCTGATGCATTGTCTCGTCGCTATACTATGCTTTCACAACTTGACTTCAAAATATTTGGTTTGGAGACCATCAAAGATCAATATGTACATGATGCTGATTTTAAAGATGTATTGCAGAATTGTAAAGAAGGAAGAACCTGGAACAAGTTTGTCGTTAATGATGGATTTGTGTTCCGTGCTAACAAGCTATGCATTCCAGCTAGCTCTCTTCGTCTTTTGTTGTTGCAGGAGGCGCATGGAGGAGGATTAATGGGACACTTTGGCGTGAAGAAGACGGAGGACGTACTTGCTACACATTTCTTTTGGCCAAAGATGAGACGGGATGTTGAGCATTTTGTTGCTCGCTGCACTACATGTCAAAAAGCTAAGTCACGACTCAATCCTCATGGTTTATATATGCCTTTGCCTGTACCTAGTGTTCCTTGGGAGGATATATCTATGGACTTTGTTTTAGGTTTACCTCGAACAAAGAAGGGGAGGGATAGCATATTTGTTGTCGTGGATAGATTCTCGAAAATGGCACACTTTATACCATGTCATAAAAGCGATGATGCTGTTAATGTTGCTGATTTGTTCTTTCGTGAAATTATTCGCTTGCATGGTGTGCCAAATACTATTGTTTCCGATCGTGATACTAAATTTCTTAGCCACTTTTGGAGATGTTTATGGGCTAAGTTGGGGACTAAACTGCTTTTTAGTACTACTTGTCACCCCCAAACTGATGGACAAACTGAAGTAGTCAATAGAACATTGTCTACTATGCTAGGGCTGTTTTGAAGAATAATAAGAAAATGTGGGAAGAATGCTTGCCTCATATTGAGTTTGCTTATAATCGTTCATTGCATTCTACTACTAAGATGTGCCCTTTTGAAATTGTGTATGGTTTCCTACCTCGTGCACCTATTGATTTGTTGCCTCTTCCATCTTCGAAGAAGGTTAATTTTGATGCTAAACAACGTGCTGAATTGATCTTAAAAATGCATGAGTTAACTAAGGAAAACATTGAGCGTATGAATGCTAAATATAAACTTGCTGGAGATAATGGTAGAAAACATGTTGTGTTTGCACCTGGAGATCTTGTTTGGTTACATTTGCGTAAGCATAGATTTCCTGATTTGCGCAAATCAAAGCTAATGCCACGTGCTGATGGTCCTTTTAAGGTGTTAGAGAAAATAAATGATAATGCATATAAACTTGAGCTGCCTGCAGATTTTGGGGTTAGTCCCACTTTTAACATTGCAGATTTGAAGCCTTATTTGGGTGAGGAAGATGAGCTTCCGTCGAGGACGACTTCATTTCAAGAAGGGGAGGATGATGAGGACATCAATACCATTGTTACACCCACAGCCCCTGCTGCTATACATACTGGACCAATTACTAGAGCTCGCGCACGCCAATTAAATTACCAGGTACTTTTGTTTCTTGGTAATGATTCTAATGTTCATGAGAATATGATACTGCCTAAATTGGATACATTTGTTTTGCTTACAAATGAAGGGCCTAGCTTTGAGAAGGATGAACATTGGAGCAAGAACAAGCATGAAGATGATGGCATGCGCATGGGGAACAAGAACGGAGTTACAAGTGATGATTTCAGGACGTTGAAGCCACCATAATGCGTGCATGAAGCCTTGGACGAAATATACAAGATGCTACTTCATAACTTTCGTCCAAAGGCTATTCTAGGTGATGCGTCACCTTATTATTGGGCCAGGGCCATGTAATTTCGAAATACATAAGTATAGGCTGTTTTTAGAGTCCGTATGTGTGGGGAAACAAGAGATAGGGTTGGTTTCGGACCCCTTCCTCAAGGGCCACGAAATTCCCCCTCTTCCTCCATATATACAGCCCTTAGGGCGTCGTTTAGACTTTGGGTTTTGTTTAGATTAAAAGTTCGCCATAGCTGCAACTTCGCGTACTTCGTTTGTGTTCAGCGACCAGACAAAGGCGTCACAGAACTCCTCCTTGATCAATAAAGCTTTCATCTTATATTCGCAATATCCAGATTGCAATCTCAGTTTCTTGCTTGTTCTTCGTTTGCTCGCAGGAAACAGACCCTCGTGGTCAGGTTGATCGTGCTCCGGCGTGGTCGATAACCTCTCGGAGTTGGTTTCGCAATTGCTAAGGCGCGACGTCCTCGCACGTTCGTAGTCGGATCGTCAAAGTCGACTTCCACCAAAGCGATATCCATCATCTCATCGAAAGACAGGACACCTTTGCCTCTATCATAGTGGAATTGGATTAGGAGGTGTGTTATTACAAGATGGTAAACCTGTTGCATACTTTTCTGAAAAATTGAGTGGGCCTAGTCTGAATTATTCTACTTATGATAAAGAACTATATGCTGTTGTACGGACTTTAGAAACATGGCAACATTATTTATGGCTCGAAGAATTTGTTATACATTCTGATCATGAATCTTTGAAACATATTAAAAGTCAAGCTAAACTGAATCGTAGACATGCTAAATGGGTTGAATTCATTGAAACTTTCCCTTATGTCATTAAACACAAGAAGGGTAAAGAAAATGTTATTGCTGATGCATTGTCTCGTCGCTATACTATGCTGTCACAACTTGACTTCAAAATATTTGGTTTGGAGACCATCAAAGATCAATATGTGCATGATGCTGATTTTAAAGATGTTTTGCAGAATTGTAAAGAAGGAAGAACCTGGAACAAGTTTGTCGTTAATGATGGATTTGTGTTCCGTGCTAACAAGCTATGCATTCCAGCTAGCTCTCTTCGTCTTTTTTTGTTGCAGGAGGCGCATGGAGGAGGATTAATGGGACACTTTGGCGTGAAGAAGACGGAGGACGTACTTGCTACACATTTCTTTTGGCCAAAGATGAGATGGGATGTTGAGCGTTTTGTTGCTCGCTGCACTACATGTCAAAAAGCTAAGTCACGACTCAATCCTCATGGTTTATATATGCCTTTGCCTGTACCTAGTGTTCCTTGGGAGGATATCTCTATGGACTTTGTTTTAGGTTTACCTCGAACAAAGAAGGGGAGGGATAGCATATTTGTTGTCGTGGATAGATTCTCGAAAATGGCACACTTTATACCATGTCATAAAAGTGATGATGTTGTTAATGTTGCTGATTTGTTCTTTCGTGAAATTATTCGCTTGCATGGTGTGCAAATACTATTGTTTCAGATCGTGATACTAAATTTCTTAGCCACTTTTGGAGATGTTTATGGGCTAAGTTGGGGACTAAACTGCTTTTTAGTACTACTTGTCACCCCCAAACTGATGGACAAACTGAAGTAGTCAATAGAACATTGTCTACTATGCTTAGGGTTGTTTTGAAGAATAATAAGAAAATGTGGGAAGAATGCTTGCCTCATATTGAATTTGCTTATAATCGTTCATTGCATTCTGCTACTAAGATGTGCCCTTTTGAAATTGTGTATGGTTTCCTACCTCGTGCACCAATTGATTTGTTGCCTCTTCCATCTTCGAAGAAGGTTAATTTTGATGCTAAACAACGTGCTGAATTGATCTTAAAAATGCATGAGTTAACTAAGCAAAACATTGAGCGTATGAATGCTAAATATAAACTTGCTGGAGATAAGGGTAGAAAACATGTTGTGTTTGCACCTGGAGATCTTGTTTGGTTACATTTGCGTAAGGATAGATTTCCTGATTTGCAAATCAAAGCTAATGCCACGTGCTGATGGTCCTTTTAAGGTGTTAGAGAAAATAAATTGTAATGCATATAAACTTGAGCTGCCTGCAGATTTTGGGGTTAGTCCCAGTTTTAACATTGCAGATTTGAAGCCTTATTTGGGTGAGGGAGATGAGCTTCCGTCGAGGACGACTTCATTTCAAGAAGGGGAGGATGATGAGGACATCAATACCATTGTTACACCCACAGCCCCTGCTGCTTTACATACTGGACCAATTACTAGAGCTCGCGCACGCCAATTAAATTACCAGGTACTTTCGTTTCTTGGTAATGATTCTAATGTTCATGAGAATATGATGCTGCCTAAATTGGATACATTTGTTTTGCTTACAAATGAAGGGCCTAGCTTTGAGAAGGATGAACATTGGAGCAAGAACAAGCATGGAGATGATGGCATGCGCATGGGGAACAAGAACGGAGTTACAAGTGATGATTTCAGGACGATGAAGCCACCATAATGCGTGCATGAAGCCTTGGACGAAATATGCAAGATGCTACTTCATAACTTTCGTCCAGAGGCTATTCTAGGTGCTGCGTCACCTTATTATTGGGCCAGGCCCATGTAGTTTCGAAATACTTGAGTATAGGCTGTTTTTAGAGTCCGTATGTGTGGGGAAACAAGAGATAGGGTTGGTTTCGGACCCTTTCCCCAAGGGCCACGAAATTCCCCACCTCTTCCTCCATATATACAGCCCTTAGGGCGTCGTTTAGACTTTGGGTTTTGTTTAGATTAAAAGTTTGCCATAGCTGCAACTTCGCGTACTTCGTTTGTGTTCAACGACCAGACAAAGGCGTCACAGAACCCCACCTTTATCAATAAAGCTTTCATCTTATATTCGCAATATCCAGATTGCAATCTCAGTTTCTTGCTTGTTCTTCGTTTGCTTGCAGGAAACAGACCCTCGTGGTCAGGTTGATCGTGCTCCGGCGTGGTCAATAACCTCTCGGAGTTGGTTTAGCGATTGCTAAGGCGCGACGTCGTCGCACGTTCATAGTCGGATCGTCAAAGTCGACTTCCACCAAAGCGATATCCATCATCTCATCGAAAGACGGGTCACCTTTGCCTCTATCACTATATATAGACCCCTCCTCCTCCTAGTTAGGGTTAGCAAAGTAGTAGCTCATTAGAGATAGAGCTTTGCTCATCCATATCGGATCTACTCCACGAGAGAGACCGCGGCCCCTCTACGGAGAAGATCCCCCTTGGATTCAAGACCTCCTCACGGAGAAGACCCCCATCAAGACCTCCTCACGGAGAAGAACCGGTTACCGTTTGTATCGTCCGTTGTTGACTTTGGATCTTGTATCTTACCTTTGTGTTCATCGATCTAGCACATGTGTAATCGAATCTTGTTGGTTTGAGTGATCCTCTTGTGTTTCCCCTCGTGTTCTTCGTGTCCTTAGTTGGGATCCGCTCCTTTCGTGAAAGATCGGCCGTATAGGGCCCCACCCTACATCACATGGGCTTGTCATCTATGCCATAAGTGCAAATTGGGTTAATTTTAATGGCATATGCATAGTCACTAAGATGAGATTGCAAATATGACATATGATTGATCTCATGCATAGCATATGACAAGTCAAGCGGGTTGTCAAACATGATGTGACCTAAAGAATTGTCACAAGAAATCCTATGTAACATGGCATCACAACTAATAGACTCCACATGGCAATCATCAAACTCATCATAAATGGGTAAATCATCGCATGGGGAAATCATACTAGCATGAAGCATGATAATAGGTTGATCAACATCATGCAAGCAATCAATGTCAAGAATGTCCACTAGTGGGACTAGAGCATCACCTTCACCTATGTTACCTTGTTCATTCCACTCAAGTGGTGTAGGTGAGGTGTGAAAGACCAAATGGTGGTCATCTTCATCGTGATGGAACCATGTGGGGGGTGCATCATATTCCACCATGGCCATCGTCTTATCCAAAGGCAGGACATAGTCGTCGCGAATCGGCGCGTCATCATATATGGGACCTAGCACCAAATGAGAAGACACAATAGAGGTAGAGGTTAAGTCGTTAGAGTTCAAAATCTCCTCACTCTCTCTATGTGGTGGTTCACTCACTCCCTCAAAGTAGGTGCACTCAATCTCACGTATGGTGGAGTCACTCATCTCACTCAAGTGGTGGGGGTTGTGGCTCTCCTCACATGGGAATTGAGGCAACTCATCATATATGTGGCTAGTGGTGAAGTCACTCTCACTCTCAATATGGTGGCACAAGTCACTCAAGTCATCATACGTCGCCGTGGTCGAAGTGAAATACTCAACCATCTCATCGCCGTCACCATGGATGAAGGCCAAAGATGGCACATCATCACTATCCTCCATGACCGAAGGGAAAATCCCATGCTCGATCATCTCGTCATCGTCGCCGTGGATGAAGGCCGAAGATGGCACATCATCACTCTCGCCTCCAAAGCTTGGTCCTTGAAGGTGATAGAGGCAAAGGTGTCCCCTCTTTCGATGAGATGGTGGCTATCGTTTTGGAGGAAGTCGACTTTGACGATCCAACTACGAACGTGCGAGGACATCACGCCTTAGCAATCGCTAAACCAACTCCGAGAGGTTATTGACCACGCCGGAGCACGATCAACCTGACCACGAAGGTCTGTTTCCTGCAGGCAAACAAAGAACAAGCAAGAAACTAAGATTGCAATCTGGATATTGCTAATATAAGAGGAAAGCTTTATTGATCAAGGTGGGGTTCTGTGACGCCTTTGTCTGGTCGTTGATCACAAACGAAGTACGCGAAGTTGCGGCTATGGCGAACTTTTAATCTAAACAAAACCCCAAGTCTAAACGATGCCCTAGGTGCTGTATATATGGAGGAAGAGGGGGGAATTTCGTGGCCCTTGGAGGAGGGGTCCGAAACCCACCCTAACTCTTGTTTCCCCACACATACGGACTCTAAAAACAGCCTATATTGAAGTATTTCGAAATTACATGGGCCTAGCCCAAAATAAGGTGACGCAGCACCTAGAATAGCCTCTGGACAAAAATTATGAAGTGGCATCTTGTATATTTCGTCCAAGGCTTCATGCACTCATTATGGTGGCTTCAAAGTCCTGAAATCATCACTTGAAACTCTGTTCTTGTCTCCCTTGCGCATGCCATCAACTCCATGCTTGTTCTTGCTCCAATGTTCATCCTTCTCCAAGCTAGGCCCTTCAGTTGTAAGCAAAACAAATGTATCCAATTTAGGCAGCATCATATTCTCATGAACATTAGAATCATTACCAAGAAACGAAAGTACCTGGTAATTTAATTGGCGTGCGCGAGCTCTAGTAATCGGTCCAGTATGTATAGTAGCAGGGGTTGTGGGTGTAACAATGGTATTGATGTCCTCATCATCCTCCCTTTCTTGAAATGAAGTCGTCCTCGACGGAAGCTCATCTTCCTCACCCAAATAAGGCTTCAAATCTGCAATGTTAAAAGTGGGACTAACCCCAAAATCTGCAGGCAGCTCAAGTTTATATGCATTATCATTTATTTTCTCTAACACCTTAAAAGGACCATCAGCACGTGGCATTACATTTGATTTGCGCAAATTAGGAAACCTATCCTTACGCAAATGTAACCAAACAAGATCTCCAGGTGCAAAGACAACATGTTTTCTACCCTTATCTCCAGCAAGTTTATATTTAGCATTCATACGCTCAATGTTTTCCTTAGTTAACTCATGCATTTTTAAGATCAATTTAGCACGTTGTTTAGCATCAAAATTAACCTTCTCCGAAGATGGAAGAGGCAACAAATCAATGGGTGCACGAGGTAGGAAACCATACACAATTTCAAAAGGGCACATCTTAGTAGTAGAATGCACCGAACGATTATAAGAAAATTAAATATGAGGCAAGCATTCTTCCCACATTTTCTTATTATTCTTCAAAACAACCCTAAGCATAGTAGACAATGTTCTATTGACTACTTCAGTTTGACCATCAGTTTGGGGGTGACAAGTAGTACTAAAAAGCAGTTTAGTCCCCAACTTAGCCCATAAACATCTCCAAAAGTGGCTAAGAAATTTAGTATCACGATCTGAAACAATAGTATTTGGCACACCATGCAAGCGAATAATTTCACGAAAGAACAAATCAGCAACATTAACATCATCATTGCTTTTATGACATGGTATAAAGTGTGCCATTTTCGAGAACCTATCCACGACAACAAATATGCTATCCCTCCCCTTCTTTGTTCGAGGTAAACCTAAAACAAAGTCCATAGATATACCCTCCCAAGGAACACTAGGTACAGGCAAAGGCATATATAAACCATGAGGATTGAGTCCTGACTTAGCTTTTTGACATGTAGTGCAGCGAGCAACAAAACACTCAACATCCCATCTCATCATTGGCCAAAAGAAATGTGTAGCAAGTATATCCTCCGTCTTCTTCACGCCAAAGTGTCCCATTAGTCCTCCTCCATGCGCCTCCTGCAACAACAAAAGACGAACGGAGCTAGCTGGAATGCATAGCTTGTTAGCACGAAACACAAATCCATCGTTAACGATGAACTTGTTCCATGTTCTACCTTCTTTACAATTCTGCAATACATCTTTAAATTCAGAATCATGCACATATTGATCTTTGATGGTCTCCAAACCAAATATTTTAAAGTCAAGTTGTGAAAGCATAGTATAACGACGAGACAATGCATCAGCAATAACATTTTCTTTACCCTTCTTGTGTTTAATGACATAAGGGAAAGTCTCAATGAATTCAACCCATTTAGCATGTCTACGGTTCAGTTTTGGTTGACTTTTAATGTGTTTCAAAGATTCATGATCAGAATGTATAACAAATTCTTTGGGCCATAAATAATGTTGCCATGTTTCTAAAGTCCGAACAAGAGCATATAATTCTTTATCATAAGTAGAATACTTCAGACTAGGCCCACTCAATTTTTTAGAAAAGTATGCAACAGGTTTGCCATCTTGTAATAACACACCTCCTAATCCAATTCCACTAGCATCACATTCAAGCTCAAAAGTCTTATTAAAATCAGGAAGTTGGAGTAAAGGAGCATGTGTCAACTTATCTTTCAATACTGTGAAGGCTTCTTCCTGTGCGGTACCCCAAACAAAAGGCACATCCTTCTTTGTAAGCTCGTTGAGAGGTGCAGCAATGGTGCTAAAATCTCTCACAAAACGCCTATAGAATCCAGCGAGTCCATGAAAACTCCGCACTTGTGTGACCGTTTTGGGCTGCGGCCAACTCTCAATAGCTTCAATCTTGGCTTTATCAACTTCAATTCCCTGTGGAGTAACAACATAGCCAAGAAAATATACTCGGTCGGTGCAAAAGGTGCACTTCCCAAGGTTACCAAACAAACATGCATCACGTAGAGCAATAAAAACATCACATAAATGTTCCAAATGTTCTTCCAAAGATTTGCTATAAATCAGTATATCATCAACATAGACTACCACAAATCGTCCAATGAAAGCACGTAAAACTTCGTTCATTAGTCTCATGAAAGTACTAGGTGCATTAGTTAACCCAAAAGGCATGACTAACCACTCATATAAACCAAACTTAGTTTTAAAAGCTGTTTTCCATTCATCTCCCAATTTCATACGAATTTGATGGTATCCACTACGCAAATTAACTTTGGAGAATATTGTAGAGCCACTCAATTCATCAAGCATATCATCTAGCCTAGGAATAGGATGACGATAACGAATAGTAATATTATTAATGCCTCTACAATCAACACACATACGCGACGTACCATCCTTTTTAGGCACTAGTATAATAGGAACAGCACAAGGACTAAGAGATTCGCGTATATAACCTTTGTCGAGCAGCTCCTGTACTTGACGCATAATCTCCTTTGTCTCCTCTGGATTGGTACGGTATGGTGCACGGTTGGGTAGCGATGCACTGGGAATTAAGTCAATGTCATGCTCAATCCCTTGAATAGGTGGTAATCCCGGTGGCACGTCTTGTGGGAAGACGTCAGCGAACTCCTGCAAAATGTTAGTGACTGCAGGGGGAAAAGAGGAAGGCACGTCCTCGAATGAAAATAATGCCTCTTTGCACACAAAAGCATAGCAAACAGATTTGCTAAAAACTAGCTCATCAATATCATATTTGGTGGCAAGTAAACATGCACTTTTCAATTTAATTTCAGAAGAAACACTAGATGGTTTATTATTAGGCTTCATTTGTTGCTCAAATCGTTTGCGACAATCTGATTTTCACTCTTATTTTTCTCCTGTTTTCCTTTGTTAGCTCTATGAATATCATCTTTCAAAATGGAATCAAGAGTCATAGGAAGCAAAGTAATATTCGTATCCTTATGAACAAGAGTATACTGATTGTTTCTACCATGGTGTACAGAATTTTTATCAAATTGCCATGGTCTACCAAGTAATAAGGAACATGCTTGCATAGGTACCACATCACAATCAACATAATCAGCATATCTAGAGATACTAAAATGCACCCGAACAGTACGTGTTACCTTAACCTTGCCGCTGTTGTTGAACCATTGGATGTAGTAAGGATGTGGATGTGGTCTTGTGGTGAGAGATAGATTCTCCACCATCTCCATGCTAGCCAAGTTGTTGCAGCTCCCTCCATCTATGATGACGCGAATAGAACGTTCCTTCACAACTCCCTTTGTATGGAACAAATTATGCCTCTGATTTTGCTCAGCTTGTGTAACCTGCACACTCAAAACACGTTGAGCAACTAAACATTCATACCTGTCAGCATCTTCAGCAGCCATGTATTGCGTCGCATGATCAGAATCATCTCCACCGTGTTCTTCATGTGTAATAAGAGCCAAAGTCTCCTCATCATAGTCACTAGCGGACTCATACCCACCATCCTCAGTAGCAATCATCACACGCTGAGATTTGCATTCTCTCGCAAAATGTCCTCTTCCCTTACAACGACGACAAATAATATCACTTGTGTGCCCTGTTGACGCAATGGAAGAAGAAGAGCTCTGTGCAGGCCCGGCAGGTGTGCTCTTGGCAGATAGTGGTGGTTGTGCCTGCTTTCTTGTATCACGGTTGGAGGTGGCACCTGGAGGAGGTGATGGTGCAGTGGAAGTAGATGATGCACGTGGTGTCCATGATGAAGGTCGACCTGCAGAAAAGTTAGTTCGCGCCAATGCCTGTCGATCCTGCACTTGACGTTCAGCTTTACAAGCAAGATGGAATAAATGAGTGATATTATTATAATCCTTATACTCTAGAATGGTCTGAATCTCTCTATTTAATCCACCCGTAAACGTAGAAGCATAGCTTCATTCTCCTCAACAATACCACATCTAATCAGGCCAATTTGTAATTCCTGATAATATTCTTCTACAGAATTTTTCCCTTGTCTTAAGCGCTGCAATTTTTGAAGTAATTCACGTTGATAATATGGTGGAACCCAACGAGTACGCATAGCAGTTTTCAAAGCAGCCCAAGTAGCTGGAACAGGATATAATCTACAATGTTCAGACCACCAAACACATGCAAAGCTAGTGAAAGCACAAACAGCAGCAGGAACACGTCTCTCCTCAGGATATTGTAAACATGTAAATCGTTGTTCAGTTTCTAACTCCCAAGTAAGATATATATCAGGAACATATCTACCCTCAAATGGTGGAATATTCAATTTCAGTTTAGGGAGATGGTCATGATCTCGTACCTGAGGGGGAGCCCTAACATTGCCATTATTTGCGTGTGGACGACCTGTCGGTTGTGGTGCTGGTGGTTGCACGTAGTTCTGATTTTGATCAACCTCATCCTCGTAATCTCCCGCATAATCATCCTCCTCCACATCAGCAGCAGGAGCTACAGAAGTATCAACAGCAGCACCAGCAGTTTGGCCAGGCTGAAGAGGGACACGACTCGCTCGGCGGAGGGCTGTTTCCCGACATGGAGGTAGTCGTTGTTGTTGTTGCTGCAGAGGTGCGGCAGGTGCAGCCGGTGGTGGAAGATGCACAAGCAGTTCATTAAATCTATTATCGAGCTTTGTTTCAAACGTCTTCTCAAGGCCAGTGATCTTCTCCATGGCCTCTTCAAAATTGTTCAGCACATCTTGCACCTGTTGAGTCGTCATTTGCTGAAACTTATCATGAAGCTCCTTGTTCGTTAAGTTCTCCCAGTCAATCTCGTCGGCTTGTGATCCTGGCATGGTTAGCAGCAATAAAAAAACACAAAAATATGATCCTATAGACTACTAACAAGTGGTGGTGGTGGTGGGTGTCACAAATCCGTCAAGCAAATCTCAAATTCTTACCAGTTCTTACCCAGCAGCACGCGGTGATCGGCAACCGATGTAGTCAAAACTCTCAAAGCTTGGATAGAGCTATTACCAGGGAGAGTCAAACGCACGATGTAGATGTATGTGGAGTTGGGAAGGCTTATAATATGGTAGCAAAAAGGGTCAGCAATAATCAATTCAGAGATGCAAAGTTGAATAAACGCTCAACGACGGTACTGTGCTAGTTCTAGGCTAGACCGTACTAGAGACGCGAGCTTAGAACACTAACAAAATCACGGCGCTGCACGTAAACAAGGGAGGAGCACACTCCGATTTTTTTTCTTTTTTCACTTTTTTTGCATTTTTTCCTCTCTTTTTTTGCTCCGCAACAAATTTTTTTTTCGAAAAAGTCTACAAATGTCCTAAAAACTGCCTAGCCAGAATTTTCCAGACTTAGTTTTTTTTTAAACTGGAACTATTTTTCTTCTGCGGATGGCTCGGAAGTTGGGGAGTCCTACTCTGTCACGACTCGGAGTATCGCGTGATCTGGAAATCGAGAGCAAAGCAATAATTACTGGACTCGGACTGGTGGCGGAGATGAATCTCGTGGAAACTCGGACTGGTGGCGGATATTTGCAGGGCAATGGAACACGGACTGGTGGCGAATCTGTGATGGAGGTGGACTCGGATTAGCGTGATGGCGGTGCATATGTGGTATATGGTAGCGGCGATGACGATGGTGGTATATGGCAGCGGTGATGACGATGGTGGTATATGGCAGCGGTGATGATGATGGTGGTATATGGCAACGGTGATGACAATGGTGGTATATGGCAACGGTGATGACGATGGTGCGGCAGCGGCGTGACAACTTGTGAACAGAACTCGAAACTCTAAAGTACTAGACGCTAGGACCAGCAACTTGACACAACGATGCAACCGCAAATTCAACAAAGCAAATACAGAAAAGATTATGCAAAGTCTCAGATTGGTTCAGATAAGATGAACTAACCCTAATATTATTTTTGGCTTTTTCGTGGACTATTGGTATGAAGAACAGACTCGATCTAAACTACAAAAAACTGTAAAATCTCATCGAGCAACCTGGAAATCTGATACCACTTGATAGAGGCAAAGGTGTCCCGTCTTTCGATGAGATGGTGGCTATCGTTTTGGAGGAAGTCGACTTTGACGATCCGACTACGAACGTGCGAGGACGTCGCGCCTTAGCAATCGCTAAACCAACTCCGAGAGGTTATTGACCATGCCGGAGCACGATCAACCTGACCACGAAGGTATGTTTCCTGCAGGCAAACGAAGAACAAGCAAGAAACTAAGATTGCAATCTGGATATTGCGAATATAAGAGGAAAGCTTTATTGATCAAGGTGGGGTTCTGTGACGCCTTTGTCTGGTCATTGAACACAAACGAAGTACGTAAAGTTGTGGCTATGGTGAACTTTTAATCTGAACAAAACCCAAAGTCTAAACGATGCCCTAGGGGCTGTATATATGGAGGAAGAGGGGGGGGGATTTCGTGGCCCTTGGAGGAGGGGTCCGAAACCCACCCTAACTCTTGTTTCCCCACACATACGGACTCTAAAAACAGCCTATATTGAAGTATTTCGAAATTACATGGGCCTGGCCCAAAATAAGGTGACGCAGCACCTAGAATAGCCTCTGGACGAAAATTATGAAGTGGCATCTTGTATATTTCGTCCAAGGCTTCATGCACTCATTATGGTGGCTTCAAAGTCCTGAAATCATCACTTGAAACTCTGTTCTTGTCTGCCTTGCGCATACCATCAACTCCATGCTTGTTCTTGCTCCAATGTTCATCCTTCTCCAAGCTAGGCCCTTCATTTGTAAGCAAAACAAATGTATCCAATTTAGGCAGCATCATATTCTCATGAACATTAGAATCATTACCAAGAAACGAAAGTACCTGGTAATTTAATTGGCGTGTGCAAGCTCTAGTAATCGGTCCAGTATGTATAGTAGCAGGGGTTGTGGGTGTAACAATGGTATTGATGTCCTCATCAGAAGGTCTCCGTAGTCGTACTCGTCGCCGCACCATCTTGAAAAAGAGTCGTGGAGGACTCGGCATCATCAATGCCACAAAGAGGGATGGCGGTGAAGTTGAACTTGGGAGCATCGTCTTTGAGCTCATCGGGCTTGCACATCTTGGTGGTACTAGCCTCATGCTCGTCGTCTTTGAGTTTGGTCTTCAAGAAATGTGCTTGGGGTGGAGAAGCCTTGGCCTTCATGAGTTCTTGTTCCGCCTTGAGAGCACCAATGTAGTTGACGTCGAGGGACTTGTAGTTCTCGAGGAAGATAGTCTTGGAGATGTCGTTGTTCAATCCCATCATGAAGTGGAACTTCATTGACATGGGGTCGTCCACGCCGGCTCGTCGCAAGGCTTTCTTAATCTCCTTGAAGTACTCATCGATGGACTTGGATCCTTGGATGGTGTTCTCCAATTGGCGTAGAAGTTGTTCCGTGTAGGTTGGAGGCACGAACTCTCGCCGCAAAGCTTTCTTCGTCTTGGGCCAACTCATGTCGTAGCTCTCCGAAGGTGTGTGAAACCACCATGTCGAGGCGTAGTCGTGGAAGTTTCTTGTGGCGCACTTCACTTAATCTTCGGGAGGAACTTGATGTAGCTTGAGGTAGTCATCCATCAGGTGCTCCCACTCGAGATACTCCTCGGGTTCTTGAGTCCCATAGGAAGGAATCTCATGGTCGGTGTCGAGGTCATAGTAGCTCGTGGAAGTCGCGGACTTGAGCTTGGGGAGCTTCTCTTGAGCTTAGTCTTGAGGTGCTTGTTGGCGAAGATGTCGTATGTCCGTAGGCGAAGATGCCTTGAAGTCGCTTGGCGAATATGCCAAGGGAGATGGTGAAGTCATTGAGCGGTTGTTGGTGTTGAGCTCTTGACCTTCACGTTCGTGGTGGTGATGGTGTCGATGCCGATGTGACCTTGCCGGAGATGGTAGCTCGGAGGCATGTGCTCTTGAGCATCTTCTCGAAGATGAGGAAGATCGCTTGTAGGACTTGATGAGGGCTTTGATCTCCTCCATTAGAGCATTCATCTTGGCGTCGTTGGAGTTGTTCGTGGCATCGAACTCGTTGTTGTTGCTGTAGACCGAGGGTGAAATACCTTGCCTATCCATCACAAGACTCGAGTAGAGGTGAGTAGGAAATGAGATAAACAATACCAAGTTACCTTTTTCCAAAGTTGAGGATGTATCCCGTTTCACTCAATGTGAGATGAAAGAATAGTGGAATTGGTACCGGACTTGTTCACTCACACCTACAAACTAAAGCTTATGGAGTAGCTCGGTGAGGATAGTGGCACAAAAATTTAATACAAAATGTTAGTAAGAGTCAATAATGTTGAAAGAGATTCACAAATTCGCAAGCGAAACAAGTAGACCAATAGCAATGAATGGCACACCGAAACGCACACACGGATAGATAAATGGGGTCGTGCAACCAAGAAATGAGCACAAAATGTGGAATCCACGAAAACGCTCGTGTTGCACAACTCAAGAGAGACGCTAGCACGATTGCTCAATAGGCGGATACGACACTTGTGCACAACCTATAAGATGCAAAATGGATGAACTTTCTATCCCAAATATGCTATGTATGTATGGTTCCCGGTGTTTCTCACACAATGATCCAAGATGATCAAGTATGATACCATATGATATATTGTAATGCACTATGATACGATGCTATGGCGCTTGCTTACAAGCTCTTTGTTCACTCTTTTTCTTTGCTTAAAAGCTTATTCTTTTTTTTGTATGGCCACGATGCACAAACCAAGATAGCAATTGTGTATATGCGGGAACAATCTTGTGACATAATGGATGATGTGATACCAAGATGATATGGTATGTATGCAATGGAAGATGTAGATCACTAATGTGCACAAATAACGTTGCCGGCAAACTCAAATGGCTAGTCTCGATAGGCAAGTGACGCAAAATGGGCTAGGGGTTAACAATTGCAATTGCAAGGGGAATATACAATGGTGTCGTCGAGGTTACCGTCCGTTGCGATGATGAGAGGCGGTGTTGTCGATGTCAACCCGTTCCTAATTAGCCGAAACACCTTAGGAAACGGAAAAACCACAACTCAAAATCTCAAGGACAAAAGTCAAATGGTGGTAGCGGGAATGCGGTGGTGGTTTTGCGGAAGCTCAATGGGATTGCGGAAATGCAATGATGGGTTTAGGAGTACGCAATGCGGAGTCGAGGGTAAGGTTGATGGACTATACACGGTGTCGGAGTTGGAAGCACGGTCCCTAAATAGCCGAAACACCTTAGGAGACACAACTCACAACACAAACAAAATTGGGTTAAGTTGGGATGGCGGAAGTGTATGGTGGGCAAGCCTATGCGGAAGTTATGGTGGTGGTGGTTGATGAAGAAGCAACCGTCCCTAAGTAGCCTAAACACCTTAGGAGACTCGAATCGCAACTCAAACAACCACTAAAGCTATAAGGAACAAAATAGGTTAGGTTGCGGAAGGCTATGGTGGTTTTGCGGAAGTTATGGTGGAAGCCCTAGGCAAAGATGCCAAAATGCCAAAATTTAGATGGAGTCAAATGGGGATGGAACCTATCTAGATGGATAGAGGATGTCAATAGCTACTCAACGAGCTAAAGAACGCGAAAATCGAACTCCGGATGTGAAAGTTATGGACAAATCGGTGAAACACGGGAGGCTGAAATCTACAGGGGTCGGACATCCGGCGTTGGGTCCGGATTTCCGGGGGTCAGTGTCCAGAACCGTGCAGATTTGGTGCTCCAGGAGCCGGATATCCGGCTTGGGGCCCGGATGTCCGGCCTGATGATTCCAGATCGGGATTTGGACTTCGAAACTCGATTTGGGGCGGAAATGGATGATTTCGGGGGCAAAATTTGATGAATTTTGTGGATGGAAAGGGGGAAAATGATAGAAGCAAAGGTGTCCCGTCTTTCGATGAGATGATGGATATCGCTTTGGTGGAAGTCGACTTTGACGATCCGACTACGAACGTGCGATAACATCACGCCTTAGCAATTGCTAAACCAACTCCGAGAGGTTATTGACCACGCCGGAGCACGATCAACCTGACCACGAGGGTCTGTTTCCTGCAAGCAAACGAAGAACAAGCAAGAAACTGAGATTGCAATCTGGATATTGCGAATATAAGATGAAAGCTTTATTGATAAAGGTGGGGTTCTGTGACGCCTTTGTCTGGTCGTTGAACACAAACGAAGTACGCGAAGTTGCAGCTATGGCGAACTTTTAATCTAAACAAAACCCAAAGTCTAAACGACGCCCTAAGGGCTGTATATATGGAGGAAGAGGTGGGGAATTTCGTGGCCCTTGGGGAAGGGGTCCGAAACCAACCCTATCTCTTGTTTCCCCACACATACGGACTCTAAAAACAGCCTATACTCAAGTATTTCGAAACTACATGGGCCTGGCCCAATAATAAGGTGACGCAGCACCTAGAATAGCCTCTGGACGAAAGTTATGAAGTAGCATCTTGCATATTTCGTCCAAGGCTTCATGCACGCATTATGGTGGCTTCAACGTCCTGAAATCATCACTTGTAACTCCGTTCTTGTTCCCCATGCGCATGCCATCATCTCCATGCTTGTTCTTGCTCCAATGTTCATCCTTCTCAAAGCTAGGCCCTTCATTTGTAAGCAAAACAAATGTATCCAATTTAGGCAGCATCATATTCTCATGAACATTAGAATCATTACCAAGAAACGAAAGTACCTGGTAATTTAATTGGCGTGCGCGAGCTCTAGTAATTGGTCCAGTATGTATAGCAGCAGGGGCTGTGGGTGTAACAATGGTATTGATGTCCTCATCATCCTCCCCTTCTTTAAATGAAGTCGTCCTCGACGGAAGCTCATCTCCCTCACCCAAATAAGGCTTCAAATCTGCAATGTTAAAAGTGGGACTAACCCCAAAATCTGCAGGCAGCTCAAGTTTATATGCATTATCATTTATTTTCTCTAACACCTTAAAAGGACCATCAGCACGTGGCATTAGCTTTGATTTGCGCAAATCAGGAAAGCTATCCTTACGCAAATGTAACCAAACAAGATCTCCAGGTGCAAACACAACATGTTTTCCACCCTTATCTCCAGCAAGTTTATATTTAGCATTCATACGCTCAATGTTTTCCTTAGTTAACTCATGCATTTTTAAGATCAATTCAGCACGTTGTTTAGCATCAAAATTAACCTTCTCCGAAGATGGAAGAGGCAACAAATCAATAGGTGCACGAGGTAGGAAACCATACACAATTTCAAAAGGGCACATCTTAGTAGTAGAATGCAAATAACGATTATAAGCAAACTCAATATGAGGCAAGCATTCTTCCCACATTTTCTTATTATTCTTCAAAACAGCCCTAAGGATAGTAGACAATGTTCTATTGACTACTTCAGTTTGTCCATCAGTTTGGGGGTGACAAGTAGTACTAAAAAGCAGTTTAGTCCCCAACTTAGCCCATAAACATCTCCAAAAGTGGCTAAGAAATTTAGTATCACGATCTGAAACAATAGTATTTGGCACACCATGCAAACGAATAATTCCACGGAAGAACAAATCAGCAACATTAAAAGCATCATCGCTTTTATGACATGGTATAAAGTGTGCCATTTTTGAGAATCTATCCACGACAACAAATATGCTATCCCTCCCCTTCTTTGTTCGAGGTAAACCTGAAACAAAGTCCATAGATATATCCTCCCAAGGAACACTAGGTACAGGCAAAGGCATATATAAACCATGAGGATTGAGTCGTGACTTAGCTTTTTGACATGTAGTGCAGCAAGCAACAAACCGCTCAACATCCCGTCTCATCTTTGGCCAAAAGAAATGTGTAGCAAGTAGTCCTCCGTCTTCTTCACGCCAAAGTGTCCCATTAATCCTCCTCTATGCGCCTCCTGCAACAACAAAAGATGAAGAGAGCTAGCTAGAATGCATAGCTTGTTAGCACGGAACACAAATCCATCATTAACGACAAACTTGTTCCAGGTTCTTCCTTCTTTACAATTCTGCAAAGCATCTTTAAAATCAGCATCATGCACATATTGATCTTTGATGGTCTCCAAACCAAATATTTTGAAGTCAAGTTGTGATAGCATAGTATAGCGACGAGACAATGCATCAGCAATAACATTTTCTTTACCCTTCTTGTGTTTAATGACATAAGGGAAAGTTTCAATGAATTCAACCCATTTACCATGTCTACGATTTAGTTTAGCTTGACTTTTAATATGTTTCAAAGATTCATGATCAGAATGTATAACAAATTCTTTGGGCCATAAATAATGTTGCCATGTTTCTAAAGTCCGAACAAGAGCATATAGTTCTTTATCATAAGTAGAATAATTCAGACTAGGCCCACTCAATTTTTCAGAAAAGTATGCAACATGTTTACCATCTTGTAATAACAGACCTCCTAATCCAATTCCACTAGCATCACATTCAAGCTCAAAAGTCTTATTAAAATCAGGAAGTTGGAGTAAAGGAGCATGTGTCAACTTATCTTTCAATACCGTGAAGGCTTCTTCTTGTGCGGTACCCCAAACAAAAGGCACATCCTTCTTTGTAAGCTCGTTGAGAGGTGCAGCAATGGTGCTGAAATCTCTCACAAAACGCCTATAGAAACCAGCAAGGCCAAGGAAACTCCTCACTTATGTGACCGTTTTGGGCTGCGGCCAACTCTCAATAGCTTCAATCTTGGCTTTATCAACTTTAATTCCCTGTGGAGTAACAACATAGCAAAGAAAAGATACTCGGTCGGTGCAAAAGGTGCACTTCCCAAGGTTACCAAACAAACGTGCATCACGTAGAGCAATAAAAACAGCACATAAATGTTCCAAATGTTCTTCCAAAGATTTGCTATAAATCAGTATATCATCAAAATAGACTACCACAAATCGTCCAATAAAAGCACGTAAAACTTCATTCATTAGTCTCATGAAAGTACTAGGTGCATTAGTTAACCCAAAAGGCATGACTAACCAGTCATATAAACCAAACTTAGTTTTAAATGCTGTTTTCCATTCATCTCCCAGTTTCATACGAATTTGATGGTATCCACTACGCAAATCAACTTTGGAAAATATTGTAGAGCCACTCAATTCATCAAGCATATCATCTAGCCTAGGAATAGGATGACGATAACGAATAGTAATGTTATTAATGCCTCTATAATCAACACACATACGCGATGTACCATCCTTTTTAGGCACAAGTATAATAGGAACAGCACAAGGACTAAGAGATTCGCGTATATGTACCATCCTTTTTAGGCACAAGTATAATAGGAACAGCACAAGGACTAAGAGATTCGCGTATATAACCTTTGTCGAGCAGCTCCTGTACTTGACGCATAATCTCCTTCGTCTCCTCTGGATTGGTACGGTATGGTGCACGGTTGGGTAGCGATGCACCGGGAATTAAGTCAATTTGATGCCCAATCCCTCGAATAGGTGGTAATCCCGGTGGCATGTCTTGTGGAAAGACATCAGCGAACTCCTGCAAAATGTTAGTGACAGCAGGGGGCAATGAGGAAGGCACGTCCTCGAATGAAAATAATGCCTCTTTGCACACAAAAGCATAACAAACAGATTTGTTGAAATCTAGCTCATCAATATCAGATTTTGTGGCAAGTAAACATGCAAATTTCAGAAACAACACTAGATGGTTTATTATTAGGTTTCATTTGTTGCTCAAATTCTTTTGCCACAATCTGATTTTCACTTATTTTTCTCCTGTTTTGCTTTATTAGCTCTATTAATGTCATCTTTCAAAATGGAATCAGGAGTCATAGGAAGCAAAGTAATATTTTTATCCTTATGAACAAGAGTATACTGATTGTTTCTACCATGGTGTAAAGAATTTTTATCAAATTGCCATGGTCTACCCAGTAATAAGGAACATGCTTGCATGGGTACCACATCACAATCAACATAATCAGCATATGTAGAGATACTAAAATGCACACGAACAGTACGTGTTACCTTAACCTTGCCGCTGTTGTTGAACCATTGGATGTAGTAAGGATGTGGATGTGGTCTTGTGGTGAGAGATAGTTTCTCCACCATCTCCATGCTAGCCAAGTTGTTACAGCTCCCTCCATCTATGATGACGCGAACAGAACGTTCCTTCACAACTCCCTTTGTATGGAACAAATTATGCCTCTGATTTTGCTCTCCTTGTGTGCCCTGCACACTCAAAACACGTTGAGCAACTAAACATTCATACCTGTCAGCGTCTTCAGGAGCCATGTATTGCGTCTCATTTTCAGAATCATCTCCACCATGTTCTTCACGTGTAATAAGAGCCAAAGTCTCCTCATCATAGTCACTAGCGGACTCATACCCACCATCCTCAGTAGCAATCATTACACGCTGAGATTTGCATTCTCGCGCATAATGTCCTCTTCCCTTACAACGGCGACAAATGATATCACTTGTGTGCCCTGTTGATGCCATGGAAGAAGAAGAGCTCTGTGCAGGCCCGGCAGGTGCGCTCTTGGCAGATAGTGGTGGTTGTGCCTGCTTTCTTGTATCACGGCTGGAGGTGGAACCTGATGGAGGTGCTGGTGCAGTGGAAGTAGAAGATGCACGCGGTGTCCATGATGAAGGTCGACCTGCAGAAAAGTTAGTTCGCGCCAATGCTTGTCGATCCTGCACTTCACGTTCAGCTTTACAAGCAAGATGGAATAAACGAGTGATATCAGTTTACTCCTTATACTCTAGAATGGTCTGAATCTCTCTATTTAAACCACCCATAAAACGTGCAAGCATAGCTTCATTCTCCTCAACAATACCACATCTAATCATGCCAGTTTGTAATTCCTGATAATATCTTCTACAGAATTTTTCCCTTGTCGTAAACGCTGCAGTTTTTGAAGCAATTCACGTTGATAATATGGTGGAACCCAACGAGTACGCATAGCAGTTTTCAAAGCAGCCCAAGTAGCTGGAATAGGATATAATCTACAATGTTCAGACCACCATACACATGCAAAACTAGTGAAAGCACAAACAGCAGCAGCAACCCGTCTCTCCTCGGGATATTGTAAACATGTAAAACGTTGTTCAGTTTCTAACTCCCAAGTAAGATATACATCAGGAATGTATCTACCCTCAAACGATGGAATATTCAATTTCAGTTTAGGAACATGGTCAAGATCTCGTACCTGAGGTGGTGGTGCAGGCCTACCGTTGCGAATATATACCTGAGGTCGACCTGCTGGAGGTGGTGCTGGTGGCTGCACGTAGTTCTGATTTTGATCAACCTCATCCTCATAATCGCCCGCATAATCGTCATCCTCCTCAGCCACCGCAGTAGCAAGAGCCAACGAAGCATCAACAGTAGGTGCAGCGGCACCCGAATTTTGACCAGTCTCAATTGGAACGCGCTGTGCTCGTCCCACTTGATTTGGAAGGCGGCGTTGGAGATGTGGTTGTTGTTGTTGTAGAGGTGCAACAGGTGCAGCCGGTGGTGGTTGGGGAAGACGCTTGAGCAATTCATTAAACCTGTTATCCAGCTTTGTCTCAAACGACTTCTCCACGACATCTATCTTCTCCATAGCCTCTTCATATCTGTTTAGCACATCTCCCACCTGGCCACTCATCATTTGCTGAAATTTATCATGCAACCCCTTGTTCGTCATGTTCTCCCAATCAGTGTCATCGGCTTGTCATCCTGCCATGGTTAGCAGCAATAGAAACACAAAAGAATATGATCCTACAGACTACTAGGAAGTGGTGGTGATGGTGGTGCGTCACAAATCCTTCAAGCGAATCTCAAATTCTTACCAGTTCTTACCCAGCAGCAGGTGGTGATCGGCAACCGTTGTAGTCAAAACTCTCAAAGCTTGGATAGAACGATTACCAGGGAGAGTCAAACGCACGACGTAGATGTATGTGGAGCTGGGAAGGCTTATAATATGGTAGCAAAAAGGTCAGCAATAATCAATTCAGATATGCAAAGTTGAATAAACGCTCAACGACGGTACTGTGCTGGTCCTAGGCTAGACCGTGCTATAGACGCGAGCCTAGAACACTAACAAAATCACGGCGCTGCACGTAAACAAGGGAGGAGCACACTCTGAATTTTTTTCCCTTTTTTCCCTCTTTTTTTTTTGCTCCGCAACAATTTTTTTTCGAAAAAGTCTACAAATGGTCTAAAAACTGCCTAGCCAGAATTTTCCAGGCTTAGTTTTTTTTTGAAACTGGAACTATTTTTCTACTGCGGGTAACACAAAATTTGGGAGTCCTTCTCTGTCACGACTCGGAGTATGGCATGATCTGGAAATCCAAAATAGAGTAACAAAATACTGGACTTGGACTAGGACTAGGACTGGTGGCAGAGATGAATCCGGTGGAACTCGGACTGGTAGCGGAGATGAATCTGGTGGAACTCGGACTAGTGGCGGATATATGTTGCAGGTGTACTCGGATTGGCGTGATGGTGGCGGATATGTGGTGGCGTATATGGACTCGGATCGGCGGTGAATATGTGGTGGTGGTATATGGCAGCGGCGATGAAGTTGGTGCGGTGGTGGTATATGGCAGCAGCGATGATGATGATGCGGTGGTGATATATGGCAGCGGCGACGTGACAACCTGTGAACAGAACTCGAAACTCTAAAGGACTAGACGCTAAGACCAGCAACCTGATACGATGATGCAACGGCAAATTCAACAAAGTAAACACAGAAAAGATTATGCAAAGGCTCAGATTGGTTCGGATAGGATGAACTAACCCTATTTTTTTGGCTTTTTCGTGGACTATAGTGTCCCGTCTTTCGATGAGATGATGGATATCGCTTTGGTGGAAGTTGACTTTGACGATCCGACTACGAACGTGCGATGACGTCGCGCCTTAGCAATCGCTAAACCAACTCCGAGAGGTTATTGACCACGCCGAAGCACGATCAACTTGACCACGAGGGTCTGTTTCCTGCGAGCAAACGAAGAACAAGCAAGAAACTGAGATTGCAATCTGGATATTGCGAATATAAGATGAAAGCTTTATTGATCAAGGTGGGGTTCTGTGACGCCTTTGTCTGGTCGTTGAACACAAACGAAGTACGCGAAGTTGCAGCTATGGCGAACTTTTAATCTAAACAAAACTCAAAGTCTAAACGACGCCCTAAGGGCTGTATATATGGAGGAAGAGGGGGGGAATTTCGTGGCCCTTGGGGAGGGGTCCGAAACCAACCCTATCTCTTGTTTCCCCACACATACGGACTCTAAAAACAGCCTATACTCAAGTATTTCGAAATTACATGGGCCTGGCCCAATAATAAGGTGACGCAGCACCTAGAATAGCCTCTGGACAAAAGTTATGAAGTAGCATCTTGTATATTTCGGCCAAGGCTTCATGCACGCATTATGGTGGCTTCAACGTCCTGAAATCATCACTTGTAACTCCGTTCTTGTTCCCCATGCGCATGCCATCATCTCCATGCTTGTTCTTGCTCCAATGTTCATCCTTCTCAAAGCTAGGCCCTTCATTTGTAAGCAAAACAAATGTATCCAATTTAGGCAGCATCATATTCTCATGAACATTAGAATCATTACCAAGAAACGAAAGTACCTGGTAATTTAATTGGCGTGCGCGAGCTCTAGTAATTGGTCCAGTATGTATAGCAGCAGGGGCTGTGGGTGTGACAATGGTATTGATGTCCTCATCAGAAAAGATGGGGGAAAGCTAGATCCACTTGAAACCAAGCAAATCCATGGATCAAAATCAACAAAACATCATCAAACCAACAAATCACACAAAAAATTTGGGGGCTATTTTTGGTGGGGATTTTCGAATTTAGGACGAAATCAACAAAATTAGGCTAGAAAACACAACAGGGGGCTCCGAAATCATGATCAACGTGGCTCATGATACCATATGATACGGGGCTAACCCGGTGTAGGCCGATCTTTCATGATTGGAGTGGGTTCCCTCGAGGAACACCATGAACATGGGGAAGAACGGAGAGAAATCACAAGGGGGAACACTCAAGAACAAGTCCAATCAGACATCCACTATACAATCAAACACACAAGATCCACAAGGTACATGAACAACAAAGGGAAAGATACAAGGTAAGGTTCATCTCCATGAGGAGGTCTTGAAGGGGGGCTGATGTAGGGCGGAACCCTAGATGGCCGATCTTTCACGAAAGGAGCGGATCCCTATGAAGAACGTGATGAACACGAGGGGAAACACGAGGGAAACACGAGGGGAACATGAGAGAAATCACTCAACCAACAAGAATAGATCACACATGCGCTAGATCGATGAACACAAAGGTGAGATACAAGATCCAAAGTCAACAACGGACGATACAAACGGTAACCGGTTCTTCTCCGTGAGGAGGTCTTGATGGGGGTCTTCTCCGTGAGGAGGTCTTGAATCCAAGGTGGATCTTCTCCGAAGAGGGTTCGCGGTCTCTCTCATGGAGTAGATCCGTAATGGATGAGCAATGCTCTATCTCACATATGAGCTAAACCAATGCTAACCCTAACTAGGAGGAGGTAGGGGAGTATATATAGTCTAAGGGACGAAGGGGTACATGGGCCTCGGCCCAGATGCGCTGCACGCAGGAAGAGGGGGCCGGATGTCCGGGCCTTCCCGAGACGCCGGATGACCGGGCGTTGGGGCCGGATGTTCGGGCTGGCAGGGTCCAGCTTTTGTGATGGGCACCGGATTTCCGGGAGCTGGGCCGGATGTCCGGCGGCTCGCGACGGGCCGGATGCCGGATGTCCGGGCTGACTTGGTTCTGCTTCGGGTGTCTTCTGTGATGGGCGCCGGATTTCCGGGGGTCGGGCCGGATGTCCGGGCTGGGGCCAGATGTCCGGGGCCTGTAGCAGCTGTCTCTTCTTCCTTCTCCTTCCTTTGCTTCCGCGCACGCTTGGCCTTGGTCCTTGGTTTCTCCATGGTCTCCTCGGGTGTACGTGAGTATGAACAAGGTCCGCGCTTGAAGTAGCATCCATGTCTTGCATGCGGAAAGGGAAGATTCGAAAAGGAGCGAGTTCACCTTAGGTCCAATGGCGTAGGCTCGAGTGCACATGGGGATGATCGTCGGATGCTCCGCATCATCTCCCCTCCGTTGGGAAAGATCCGACCTCGGATCGAAATCCTCATCACCATGGAAACGGTTGTCGTGGACGGACTTGTAATTGGATGGAGTGGAAGTCATGGCGCAATCCAAGTACTCCAAGGTGTCTCCGGAGTGGTATACATGCAAAGAGAGCAAACACAAACGACACTCGGAAATACAATGGTTAGCGCACACAAAGTGTCCATCATGTAAGAATGAGTCTGTGCAGCAAGATTGTTCGTGACAAAACATATGAAGCTTATCAAGATGATAGAGAATGATATGCAAAGCGTTCATGAGAGAAAAATCATACATTGTGCACACAAATGTGTTGTTAATATGATGAATGCAACCACGGTGCAAAATGATGTCATAGTGAGACGGTTTATCAATAGCATGAATATGGCAATGGATGCTCAATATGAATAAGTTATCATGCAATTGATGGTAGGCAATATGATCATGATGTATGAATATGCCATCAAGAAAGATCACAACAAATTTGCTAAGGAAGTGTACAAGCTCATATATCATGGATGACATCGAAATACAAGATGCAACAAGGCAATCATAATGTGAGTCAATCCATGCATAAGATGCAAATTTGCTATGGGTATGATATGTCCATCGAGCATGACATGTATGAGCACAATCAACAAATATGAAGGTGGGGGTGCAATGTGTCAAAGGAGTGTTGATGTACCAATGCTCGATGTCGTGGCATGAGTGGAGGTTGGAAGGTGCATCCAATAAGTGCGAGCGCTCCTCAATGTGAAGGTCCATAGAGCCAATCTCCAATGTCGCTCCTTCATTCGCGAGATGTAACATGTAGACAACAAGAAGGAAACAACAATGAAAGAATGACCCATGCAATATGCATATTTGAGAATGGCTCAAAGGGAATGAGTTCACCTTTATGAGGATGTCAAAAATGTTGGTGTTGCACATCATGTACGCCTTCACATAACCAATATGTCTCGTGATGGTACCGCCTTGTGAATCCTTCAAAATGAAAGAACATGACAAACACTCGGAAAAACAAATGAGGTTAGTGCAAATGTAGCACCTATCATTAGAGTGGTAAGATACCCAACAAGTGTTCTCATCATTCTTATCATAAGAAAGGGCAAGGTGTGGTATGGTATGGAAGCATAAGATGCAACTACAACCAAAGACAATAGGCTTAAACAAACAAGCATGCATCACAAGTAATATGTCCAAGTCTCCAAGATCATTAAGCATAGAGGCAATTATTGGAGGCAAGCGACAATAAACAAGATATATCATGTGAGAGGCATGAGCATATATGTCATCAACCCAAGAAAGCGAGTAATGGAACATGGGTGATGCAACAAAGCAAGCAATCATAGAGATCAAGTCAAGCAAGCTAGTAGTGCGAAGATGCAACGTACTAGAAGGAATCATGGCAATCATGTGCAAATAGTGGGCATATATAATGCACATGACATTTCACAAGCATAAAGGCAAGATATGAGCAAAATAACATCAATAGCATGGGGCACATGATAAACATGGCAATAGCAACAACTATCTCCACCAAGCATGCAGATACACATAGAAGTAGCGTAATGGTGAATCATATGTAAGTGCAAGCAAGGGTCACAATTGCATGTCAAAGGCATGGAAAGAGGTGTAACATGCAAAGTGAACACGATAGAATGGGCATAAGGTAACAAGTGATAAATAGCCCAAAGCCGTGTGAGAGCCAAGTAGAAGAGATGCGCGTAGTCCTTGCGCAAATGGAATGGTGGTAACGATTTTCCACGGGATCCCAAATCGTCGTTGCTCTCAAGAGCTCGTTTCGTCAACTCTTGGGATTGAGAGGTTGACGAGTATACATGAGTACCTACACAAAACAAAGGCAAAGGAAAAATTGTGTGTGCGTGGTAGATGTACACATCATCCATCATGATGCATATGTGCAATTGTTGGTTAGCACAAAATAGCCAATGCTCAAATAAAGGAGATGCGTGATATAGAAACACGTCATCCATCATGATAGGTTTGTTATCATGTATAGCATAATGGAGACACAAATTATGTAATGCATCATGGGAAATATGTAGAGCATTGTTATTCATGGTATGCATACGGTGCAAGCAATTATGGGAATCATGCAAAGTATGGAATGCATCAAAATCTCCTAATATGTATGAGCAAACTATGGGGGTCTCCTCATGAGCATTTGTAGAAACATCACATGGAGAATATTGACAACATCCAAAACAATGCATATTCGGAACAATGTGATCATGGCATGGTATAGTAGATGAATTGCGGAAATCATGTAAAGGAAGCATGGCAATATCATCACATGAAAAACAAAAGCCAATGACCATCATCTCGTCATCTATGCCATAAGTGCAAATGGGATGTATTTTAATGGGGCATGCATAGTCACTATGTTGAGATTGAAATGAAGCAATATGGGAGATCTCACTCATAGCATATGACAAGTTCAATGGATTGTCAAACATGAAGTGACCAATAGAATTTTCACATGATATCCTATGGAGCATAGCATCACAACTAGGCAACTCAACATGACATGAAGAAGTCGCACTAGCATGAAGCATGGGAATAGGTGGATCAACATAATGCAAGCAATCATTGGTGAGATAGTCCACTAGTGGGACAAGAGAAGCATTATCACCTATGTTACCTTTGGAGCGTAGCTCATGTGTTGTAGGTGAGGTTGCAACTTGATGGTACCATGTGGGGGGTTCATCATCGTCCACCATGGCCATCGGTTTTCCCATTGGAGGTATGGAATCGTCAAGGATAGGCATGTCGTCATGTAGGAGACCTAGCACCAAAGAAAACACACTCGGAGTAGAGGTTAAGTTGTGAGAAATCATACTGGCCTCACATGCCGTGTCAACTATCTCACTCACTAAGTGTTGTGGCTCACTCACTCCCTCAAGGATGCTCTCACTCATATGGTTGGTGGAGTCACTCAAATGGCTCTCAACCTCACATAGGATGTGTGACATGCTCTCAAGTGTGGGACTAGTGGTGGTCACACTCATCCTCTCATAGGAAATGCGCTCAATGTCACATATGGTTGAGTCACTCATATCATTTATGGTGGGGTGGCTCTCCTCACATTGGAATTGGGTCATCTCATGATATGTGGGTGTCAGAGAGATGTTGGTGCAAACGTCTCCATGCTCAACTCCTATCGCCGCCTTGGTTGAAGGGATAGTCCCATGCTCAACCTTCTTGTCGCCGTCTTGTTGATGGAGGCCCATATGATGTGGCACCTCATAGCTCGTCTCCATGACCGAAGGGAATTTCCCATGCCCGGCCATCTTCCTTGAGGGGCTTCCGAAGATGGAAGTGTCGCCCTCACTCGTAGGTGGTCGCCTTGTTGTTGAAGATGTTGATGTAGGCGAACTCATGGGAAGTAGGCGAAGATGCCGTACGTCCGAATGCGAAGATGCCTTCATAGCACTTGGCGAAGATGTCGAAGTGGTTGTTGTAGCCGTAGCTCCGTCTTGGTGGTGCTCGTCTCGCGGTCTTCTCTTATGCTCATGAAGCTTGGACTTGGCGTGAAGTAGTGCTTGTTGGGACTTGTGCATTTGCGCTTGTGGAGCATCTTCATGTTGATGGTGTCGTTGTCGTACTTGAGCTCGTAGTAGATGTCGTTCATCGTCGTTGTGCACATGTTGCTTGGAGGTGATTTGCCCTTCATGACGATGTCGATCACGAATGTGATGGTGGTCGCCATGGAGATGTGGACGTGGACGAATTGCGCTTGCATCGCTTGGGCGCTTCGAAGATGATCGACTTGCTCGCCGCAGCCTTGAGGATGATGAAGGGGAAGAAGACTTGTAGTCGGACACCATGTCGCGTAGTTGATCCTTTAGCTCGCCCAACTTGGTGTCGATGTAGTCCCTTTTCCTTGCTTCGGAGTGGTGTATGTCGATGGCGAGGTTGTCGAGGCGCTCTCGCAAGGTAGATTGTGTGCCTTGCATTTGTCGTTGTAGATCGAAGATGGACGCTTTGGTGATGTAGTTTTTCACGCCGTCGTTGTTGTCGATGACCGGAGATGAAATGCCTGCCTATCCATCACAAGACTCGAGCAAATATGAGTGGGAGAAAGAGAAGAACTTATACCAAATGTACCTTGACCGATGTTGAAAATGTACCTTGATGATGTAACAAGGAAATAACACAATTGGTACCAATTCTTGTCGGTTTCTCACACCTACACTAAGGCTTATAGTGGAGCTCGGTGAGGATAGTGGCACAAAAACTTGATGCAAAATGTTAGCAAGAGTCAATAATGTTGAAAGAGATTCACAAATTCGCAAGTGAAACAAGTAGACCAATAGCAAAGAATGGCACACGGAAACACACACACGGATAGATAAATGGGGTCGTGCAACCAAGGAATGAGCACAAAATGTGGAGTCCACGGAAAACGCTCGTGTTGCACAACTCAAGAGAGATGCTAGCACGATTGCTCTATAGGCGGATACAACACTTGTGCACAACCTATGATATGCAAAATGGATAAACTTCTATCCCTAGTATGCTATGTATGTATGGTTCCCGGTGTTTGATCCAAGATGATCGGATATGACAATCTTATATGCAATGTGTTATGATGCTATGGCACTTGCTTACAAGCTTCTTTGCTCTTCTCTTTTACTTAAAAGCTTATTCTTTTTTTGTATGTATGGCCACTTTGCAAAATGCACAAACCAAGATAGCAATAGTGTGTATGCGGGAACAAACTTGTGACACAAGAGATGATATGATACCAATATGGTGTGGTATGTATGCTATGGGAAGTATGATCACTAATGTGCACAAGTAACGTTGCCGGCAATACTCAAATGGCTAGTCTCGATAGGCAAGTGACGCAAAATGGGCTAGGGGTTATCAATGCAATTGCAAGGGGAATATACAATGGTATCGTCGAGGTTACCGTCCTTGGCGATGATGAGTGGCGGTGTTCTTGATGTAGATACCAAGATGATGGAGACTCGTCCCTAAGTAGCCGAAACACCTTAGGAAACGGAAAAACCACAACTCAAAATCTCAAGGACAAAAGTCAAACGGTGGTAGTGGAAAGCGGTGGTGGTTTTGCGGAAGCTCAATGGGATTGTGGAAATGCAATGATGGGGTTTTGAAATGCAATGCGGAAATGGACGGTAAGGTGGTGTACTATACACGGTGTCGGAGTCGGAAGCACGGTCCCTAAGTAGCCGAAACACCTTAGGAGACACAGCTCACAACACAAACAAAATTGGGTTAGGTTGTTGTCGGAAGTGTATGGTGGGTAAGCCTATGCGGTAGTGGTGGTGGTGGTTGATGAAGAAGCAACCGTCCCTAAGTAGCCGAAACACCTTAGAAGACTTGAATCACAACTCAAACAACCACAAATGCTAAGGGGAACAAAATGGGTTAGGTTGCGGAAGCCGGTGGTGGTTATGCGGATGTTGTGGTGGAAGCCCTAGGCAAAAATGCCAAAGTTCCAAAAATTTGATGGATTCAAATGGTGATGGTAGTATTTTTGTGGGATGGGGGATGTCAATAGCTTCAAAACGAGCTAAAGAACGTCAAAAACGGACTCCGGATGAATTAGTTATGCACAAAACGGTGAAACGGGGAAAGCTGAAATCCCAGGGGTCGGACATCCGGGGGTTTGGCCGGATTTCCGGGACCTGATGTCCAGAACCGCGCGTGAAAATGCGCTCCAGGAGCCGGATGTCCGGGCTAAGGGCCGGATGTCCGGGGTGGCCGGATGTCCGGGGGTCGGGCCGGATGTCTGGGCTCCAAATCCGAGGATGAACTCGAGGAACTCGATTTTGGGGCGGAAATTGATGATTTCAAGGGCAAAATTGGAGAGATTTCGTGGATGGAAAGTGGGGAAAATTGGGGGGAAACTAGATCTACTCAAAACCAAGCAAATCCATGGATCAAAATCAACAAAACATCATCAAACCAACAAATCTCAAAAAAATTGGGGCAATTTTTGTGGGGCAATTTTCGAATTAGGAACAAAATCAACAAAACTAGGCTAGAAAACACAACGGGGAGGCTCCAAATTCGTGATAAACCTAAGCTCTGATCCAAGATGATGTAGGCGGAACCCTAGATGGCCGATCTTTCACGAAAGGAGCGGATCCCTACGAAGAACGTGATGAACACGAGGGGAAACACGAGGGAAACACGAGGGGAACACGAGAGAAATCACTCAACCAACAAGAATAGATCACACATGCGCTAGATCGATGAACACAAAGGTAAGATACAAGATCCAAAGTCAACAACGGACGATACAAACGGTAACCGGTTCTTCTCCGTGAGGAGGTCTTGATGGGGGTCTTCTCCGTGAGGAGGTCTTGAATTCAAGGTGGATCTTCTCCGAAGAGGGGTCGCGGTCTCTCTCGTGGAGTAGATCCGTAATGGATGAGCAATGCTCTATCTCACATATGAGCTAAACCAATGCTAACCCTAACTAGGAGGAGGTAGGGGAGTATATATAGTCTAAGGGACGAAGGGGTACATGGGCCTCGGCCCAAATGCGCTGCACGCAGGCAGAGGGGGCCGGATGTTCGGGCGACGGGCCGGATGTCCGGGCCTTCCCGAGACGCCGGATGTCCGAGCGTTGGGGCCGGATGTTCGGGCTGGCAGGGTCCAGCTTCTGTGATGGGGCACCGGATTTCCGGGAGCTGGGCCGGATGTCCGGCGGCTCGCGACGGGCCGGATGTCCGGGCTGACTTGGTTCAGCTTCGGGTGTCTTCTGTGATGGGCGTCGGATTTCCGGTGGTCGGGTCGGAAGTCCGGGCTGGGGCCGGATGTCCGGGGCCTGTAGCAGCTATCTCTTCTTCCTTCTCCTTCCTTTGCTTCCGCGCACGCTTGGCCTTGGTCCTTGGTTTCTCCATGGTCTCCTCGGGTGTACCTGAGTATGAACAAGGTCCGCGCTTGAAGTAGCATCCATGTCTTGCATGCGGAAAGGGAAGATTCGGAAAGGAGCGAGTTCACCTTAGGTCCAATGGCGTAGGCTCGAGTGCACATGGGGATGATCGTCGGATGCTCCGCATCAGGGGCCGCCCAAGAGGGGGTCTTGATGATATATCCCGCAGGATCTTCTCCTAGATGGAGGTCTTGGCCTCCATAAGGAGTAGTAGTCTCTCTCTCTCAAGAGTAGAGTGGTACAAGGAGCAAAGCTCTCTATCAAATGAGCTATCACTTTGCTAACCCTAACTAGAGGAAGGGGAAGGAGTATATATAGGCTAGTCCACGAAGGGGTAAGTGAGGAGGGGATACATGGGCCTTTGGCCCGGCTGTGCACGCGCAGGTGCCGGATGTCCGGGCTAGGGGCCGGATGTCCGGGCTAAAGTGGCCGAGCTTCTGGTGCGTTCTGTCGTCGATGCCGGAGTTCCGGGGGAGAGGCCGGATGTCCGGGCTTTCGGGAGGCGCCGGATGTCCGGGGCTGGCGCCGAATGTCCGGCCGCTGAAGCTTGGTCGGCCGACTGTTGGGGCAGCTCCTGCGCGGCTGCCCAGGCGCCGGATGTCCGGCCTCTGGCCCGGATGTCCGGCCGCTGTAGCTTCAGCAGCTCCGTCTTCTTCCATCGTCGCTTCCAGGCCTCCCTCGCGGATGGTGTAGTTGTACCTTGGCGCTTGCACTCCTCCTCGTCGACCGTAGTGTTCCGACAATATCTATGCATGCACACGAGTGGAGTGTCAAGTAGTGTACCATCCTTGAAGGGGTCAAGTGAGCACGTGTAAAGGAGATGATTCACCTTTGCATATGTGAAGTAGATGTCGCACGTGTCATTTGCCAAACGGACTCTTGACATGGTGATGTCCATAGGATGCTCCGCATCAGTTTATATGCATTATCATTTATTTTCTCTAACACCTTAAAAGGACCATCAACACGCGGCATTAGCTTTGATTTGCGAAAGCAAGGAAACCTATCCTTATGCAAATGCAACCAAACAAGATCTCTAGGTGCGAAGACAACATGTTTTCTACCTTTATGTCCAACAAGTTTATATTTAGCATTCATATGCTCAATGTTTTCCTTAGTAAACTCATGCATTTTTAAGATCAATTCAGCACGTTGTTTAGCATCAAAATTAACCTTCTCCGAAGATGGAAGAGGCAACAAATCAATAGGTGCACGGGGTAGGAAACCACACACAATTTCAAAAGGGCACATCTTAGTAGTAGAATGCAGTGAACGATTATAAGAATATGCAACATGAGGCAAGCATTCTTCCCACGTTTTCTTGTTATTCTTCAAAACAGCCCTAAGCATAGTAGACAATGTTCTATTGACTACTTCGGTTTGTCTATCAGTTTGGGGGTGACATGTAGTACTAAAAAGTAGTTTAGTCCCCAATTTAGTCCATAAACATCTCCAAAAGTGGCTAAGAAATTTAGTATGCTTAGGGCTGTTTCCCTAAGCATACCATGCAAGCGAATAATTTCATGAAAGAATAAATCATCAACATTAGCATCATCATCACTTTTATGACATGGTATGAAGTGTGCCAATTTCGAAAATCTATCCACGAAAACAAATATGCTATCCCTCCCCTTCTTTGTTCGAGGTAATCCTAAAACAAAATCTATAGATATATCCTCCCGTGGAACACTAGGTACATGCAAAGGCATATATAAACCATGAGGATTAAGTCGTGACTTAGCTCTTTGACATGTAGTGCAGCGAGCAACAAAACGCTCAACATCCCATCTCATCTTTGGCCAAAAGAAATGTGTAGCAAGTACATCCTCCCTCTTTTTTACGCCAAAGTGTCCCTTTAATCCTCCTCCATGCGCCTCCTAAACAACAAAAGACGACTAGCTGGAATGCATAGCTTGTTAGCACGAAACACAAATCCATCATTAACTACGAACTTGTTCCATGTTCGCCCTCTTTACAATTCTGCAATACATCTTCAAATTCAGCATCATGCGCATATTAATCTTTGATGGTCTCCAAACCAAATATTTCAAAGTCAAGTTGTGAAAGCATAGTATAGCCGCGAGACAATGCATCAGCAATAATATTTTCTTTACCCTTCTTGTGTTTTATGACATAAGGAAAAGTCTCATTGAATTCAACCCATTTAGCATGTCTATGATTCAGGTTTGCTTGACATTTAATATGTTTCAAAGATTCATGATCAGAATGTATAAAAAATTCTTTGGGCCATAAATAATGTTGCCATGTTTCTAAAGTCCTAATAAGAGCATATAATTCCTTATCATAAGTTGAATAGTTCAAACTAGGCCCACTCAATTTTCCAGAAAAGTATGCAACAGGTTTACCATATTGTAATAACACACATCCCAATCCAATTCCACTAGCATCACATTCAAGCTCAAAAGTCTTACTAAAATCAGGAAGTTGGAGTAAAGGCTCGTGTCAACTTATCTTTCAATTCCGTGAAGGCTTCTTCATGTGCGGTACCCTAAACAAAAGGCACATCCTTCTTAGTAAGCTCATTGAGAGGTGCAACAATGGTGCTGAAATCTTTCACAAAACGCCTACAGAAACCAGCGAGTCCATGAAAACTCCTCAGTTGTGTGATCGTTCGGGGCTGTGGCCAACTCTCAATAGCTTCAATCTTCGCTTTATCAACTTCAATTCCCTGTAGAGTAACAACATAGCCAAGGAAAGATACCCGGTCGGTGCAAAAGGTGCACTTCCCAAGGTTACCAAACAAACGTGCATCACGTAGAGTAATAAAAATAGCACGTAAATGTTCCAAATGTTGTTCCAAAGATCTGTATAAATTAGTATATCATAAATAGACTACCACAAATCGTCCAATGAAAGCACGTAAAACTTCATTCATTATTCTCATGAAAGTACTAGGTGCATTAGTTAATCCAAAAGGCATGAATAACCACTCATATAATCCAAACTTAGTTTTAAATGTTTTCTCATTCATCTCCCAATTTCATATGAATTTGATGGTATCCACTACGCAAATCAACTTTGGAGAATATTGTAGAGCCACTCAATTCATCAAGCATATCATCTAACCTAGGAATAGGATGACGACAGCGAATAGTAATATTATTAATGCCTCTACAATCAACACACATACGTGACGTACCATCCTTTTTCGAAACTAGAATAATAGGAACAACACAAGGACTAAGGGATTCACATATATAACCTTTGTTGAGCAGCTCCTGTACTTGACGCATAATCTCCATCGTCTCCTCTGGATTGGTACAGTATGGTGCACGGTTTGGTAGCGATGCACCGGGAATTAAGTCAATCTGATGCTCAATCCCTCGAATAGGTGGTAATCCTGGTGCCACGTCTTGTGGAAAGACGCATATGTGTATGCGAGGGTCTGAATCCTCTCTATGGTTGCCATGGACCTCCTTTTATAGATCAAGGGGTCACCACAGTGGCAAATCAGTCCGTTACACACTGATTAGAGAGCAAACAGTGCTATCATACGTAACTCTGCAGGCGGACAGAGCGCATTAAATGCGCCGCTTAGTGTCACATCATAGCGTACCCGGCAAGCCTTGCTGGGCTGTTTTGCCAGCTTTGCGCCTGCTTGCTTGACACGTCTCTGAACGGGTGTCATTTGGAGGTGCTTTCCGTAGGAAGTGGCTGCCATGTGGCAAGAAGTAGCCACTTAGTCACTTAGGGGCTTTCTCAACGCATTGATTGATGACTTGCGTTGCTGTGAGGTGGAGCATTGAAGCTTTGGCGGGGCAGTCTGCCCTTGCTGTGCCCGGCAAGCCTGCCGGGGCGGTTTGGTGGCTTGTCTTCGGGGCAATCCTCGTCCTCGCCAGGCTCGCCTGCCCGGCAAGCGAGGGTTTTCCCTTAGTGATATGTGTCTCTCTGGCTTGACTTGGTCTTCTTGATCTATATTTTGATTCTTCAAAGAACTGATCTTTAGTGCTTGGTCTGATCTTGGGTGCTGCAATCTTGTCCTTAGGCCTGTGCACAGTCTGGGCAACAGACCCAAGGTTTGTTGCACCGATATTTTCATTTGATGACGTGCCTTCCTCTTTGCCTGCTGCTATCACTAACATCTTGCAGGAGTTCGCTGATGTCTAGCCGCTCTCGCCCCGAGGCAGCCCTGCCGGGCAAGAGTGCCGCGTTCTCCACCATAATCCACCATCAATCCACCAAAGCAGGAGTAGGGTTTTATACCTCACGGCGGCCCGAACCTGGGTAAAACTGCCCATGTCATCTCTTTCGAGCTGTATTACGCTTCTCCGCTCTTTGTGCAACGTGCCCATCCCCCCGCTGAACCAAAAGGGGCTCATGGCCCCATAGGTGGTCATGGTTTCCCACGACATCTTTGGCGCGCCAAGTAGGGGGAGTCACTTGCGCGAACCCGAGAGTGTAAGAAGCGCTTCTTCTTTACTGCCATTTTCTTCATCGACGGCTCCATCAACTATGGAGCCCAAGAAGAAGCCTGGTACCGCGGCTCACCCGTCCACCTTGAAGGCCCTGCTGCCCGCGACCGCCGATGTCGCGGGCACTGCGGGGCTCATGGGGATATGGACGTTGTGGGGGGGACATGGTCAATGTAGGCGGCGTTGTAACCACCTTCCCCGCGGCCGGAGCAGGAGCGGGAGGCATCTGATAGAGGCAAAGGTGTCCCGTCTTTCGATGAGATGATGGATATCGCTTTGGTGGAAGTCGACTTTGACGATCCGACTACGAACGTGCGATGACGTTGCGCCTTAGCAATCACAAAACCAACTCCGAGAGGTTATTGACCACGCCGGAGCACGATCAACCTGACCACGAGGGTCTGTTTCCTGCGAGCAAACGAAGAACAAGCAAGAAACTGAGATTGCAATCTGGATATTGCGAATATAAGATGAAAGCTTTATTGATCAAGGTGAGGTTCTGTGACGCCTTTGTCTGGTCGTTGAACACAAACGAAGTACGCGAAGTTGCAGGTATGGCGAACTTTTAATCTCAACAAAACCCAAAGTCTAAACGACGCCCTAAGGGCGGTATATATGGAGGAAGAGGAGGGAATTTCGTGGCCCTTGGGGAAGGGATCCGAAACCAACCCTATCTCTTGTTTCCCCACACATACGGACTCTAAAAACAGCCTATACTCAAGTATTTCGAAATTACATGGGCCTGGCCCAATAATAAGGTGACGCAGCACCTAGAATAGCCTCTGGACGAAAGTTATGAAGTAGCATCTTGTATATTTCGTCCAAGGCTTCATGCACGCATTATGGTGGCTTCAACGTCCTGAAATCATCACTTGTAACTCCGTTCTTATTCCCCATGCGCATGCCATCATCTCCATGCTTGTTCTTGCTCCAATGTTCATCCTTCTCAAAGCTAGGCCCTTCATTTGTAAGCAAAACAAATGTATCCAATTTAGGAAGCATCATATTCTCATGAACATTAGAATCATTACCAAGAAACGAAAGTACCTGGTAATTTAATTGGCGTGCGCGAGCTCTAGTAATTTGTCCAGTATGTATAGCAGCAGGGGCTGTGGGTGTAACAATGGTATTGATGTCCTCATCATCCTCCCCTTCCTGAAATGAAGTCGTCCTCGACGGAAGCTCATCTCCCTCACCCAAATAAGGCTTCAAATCTGCAATGTTAAAAGTGGGACTAACCCCAAAATCTGCAGGCAGCTCAAGTTTATATGCATTATCATTTATTTTCTCTAACACCTTAAAAGGACCATCAGCACGTGGCATTAGCTTTGATTTGCGCAAATCAGAAAATCTATCCTTATGCAAATGTAACCAAACAAGATCTCCAGGTGCAAACACAACATGTTTTCTACCCTTCTCTCCAGCAAGTTTATATTTATCATTCATACGCTCAATGTTTTCCTTAGTTTTAAGATCAATTCAGCACGTTGTTTAGCATCAAAATTAACCTTCTCCGAAGATGGAAGAGGCAACAAATCAATAGGTGCACGAGGTAGGAAACCATACACAATTTCAAAAGGGCACATCTTAGTAGTAGAATGCAATGAACGATTATAAGCAAACTCAATATGAGGCAAGCATTCTTCCCACATTTTCTTATTATTCTTCAAAACAGCCCAAAGCATAGTAGACAATGTTCTATTGACTACTTCAGTTTGTCCATCAGTTTGGGGGTGACAAGTAGTACTAAAAAGCAGTTTAGTCCCCAACTTAGCCCATAAACATCTCCAAAAGTGGCTATGAAATTTAGTATCACGATCTGAAACAATAGTATTTGGCACACCATGCAAACGAATAATTTCATGGAAGAACAAATCAACAACATTAACAGCATCATCGCTTTTATGACATGGTATAAAGTGTGCCATTTTTGAGAATCTATCCACGACAACAAATATGCTATCCCACCCCTTCTTTGTTCGAGGTAAACCTAAAACAAAGTCCATAGATATATCCTCCCAAGGAACACTAGGTACAGGCAAAGGCATATATAAACCATGAGGATTGAGTCGTGACTTAACTTTTTGACATGTAGTGCAGCGAGCAACAAAACGCTCAACATCCCGTCTCATCTTTGGCCAAAAGAAATGTGTAGCAAGTACGTCCTCCGTCTTCTTCACGCCAAAGTGTCCCATTAATCCTCCTCCATGCGCCTCCTGCAACAACAAAAGACGAAGAGAGCTAGCTGGAATGCATAGCTTGTTAGCACGGAACACAAATCCATCATTAACGACAAACTTGTTCCAGGTTCTTCCTTCTTTACAATTCTGCAAAGCATCTTTAAAATCAGCATCATGCACATATTGATCTTTGATGGTCTCCAAACCAAATATTTTGAAGTCAAGTTGTGACAGCATAGTATAGCGACGAGACAATGCATCAGCAATAACATTTTCTTTACCCTTCTTGTGTTTAATGACATAAGGGAAAGTTTCAATGAATTCAACCCATTTAGCATGTCTACGATTCAGTTTAGCTTGACTTTTAATATGTTTCAAAGATTCATGATCAGAATGTATAACAAATTCTTTGGGCCATAAATAATGTTGCCATGTTTCTAAAGTCCGAACAAGATCATATAGTTCTTTATCATAAGTAGAATAATTCAGACTAGGCCCACTCAATTTTTCAGAAAAGTATGCAACAGGTTTACCATCTTGTAATAACACACCTCCTAATCCAATTCCACTAGCATCACATTCAAGCTCAAAAGTCTTATTAAAATCAGGAAGTTGGAGTAAAGGAGCATGTGTCAACTTATCTTTCAATACCGTGAAGGCTTCTTCCTGTGCGGTACCCCAAACAAAAGGCACATCCTTCTTTGTAAGCTCGTTGAGAGGTGCAGCAATGGTGCTGAAATCTCTCACAAAACGCCTATAGAAACCAGCGAGGCCAAGGAAACTCCTCACTTGTGTGACCGTTTTGGGCTGCGGCCAACTCTCAATAGCTTCAATCTTGGCTTTATCAACTTCAATTCCCTGTGGAGTAACAACATAGCCAAGAAAAGATACTCGGTCGGTGCAAAAGGTGCACTTCCCAAGGTTACCAAACAAACGTGCATCACGTAGAGCAATAAAAACAGCGCGTAAATGTTCCAAATGTTCTTCCAAAGATTTGCTATAAATCAGTATATCATCAAAATAGACTACCACAAATCGTCCAATAAAAGCACGTAAAACTTCGTTCATTAGTCTCATGAAAGTACTAGGTGCATTAGTTAACCCAAAAGGCACGACTAACCACTCATATAAACCAAACTTAGTTTTAAATGTTGTTTTCCATTCATCTCCCAGTTTCATACGAATTTGATGGTATCCACTACGCAAATCAACATTGGAAAATATTGTAGAGCCACTCAATTCATCAAGCATATCATCTAGCCTAGGAATAGGATGACGATAACGAATAGTAATGTTATTAATGCCTCTACAATCAACACACATACGCGATGTACCATCCTTTTTAGGCACAAGTATAACAGGAACATCACAAGGACTAAGAGATTCGCGTATATAACCTTTGTCGGGCAGCTCCTGTACTTAACGCATAATCTCCTTCGTCTCCTCTGGATTGGTACAGTATGGTGCACGGTTGGGTAGCGATGCACCGGGAATTAAGTCAATTTGATGCTCAATCCCTCGAATAGGTGGTAATCCCGGTGGCACGTCTTGTGGAAAGACGTCAGCGAACTCCTGCAAAATGTTAGTGACGGCATGGGGCAAAGAGGAAGGCATGTCCTCGAATGAAAATAATGCCTCTTTGCACACAAAAGCATAGCAAACAGATTTGTTGAAATCTAGCTCATCAATATCAGATTTTATGGCAAGTAAACATGCACTTTTCAATTTAATTTCAGAAACAACACTAGATCGTTTATTATTAGGTTTCATTTGTTGCTCAAATTCTTTTGCCACAATCTGATTTTCACTCTTATTTTTCTCCTGTTTTGCTTTATTAGCTCTAATCTTTTAAAATGGAATCAGGAGTCATACGAAGCAAAGTAATATATTTATCCTTATGAACAAGAGTATTCTGATTGTTTCTACCATGGTGTACAGAATTTTTATCAAATTGCCATGGTCTACCAAGTAATAAGGAACATGCTTGCATGGGTACCACATCACAATCAACATAATCAGCATATGTAGAGATACTAAAATGCACACGAACAGTACGTGTTACCTTAACCTTGCCGCTGTTGTTGAACCATTGGATGTAGTAAGGATGTGGATGTGGTCTTGTGGTGAGAGATAGTTTCTCCACCATCTCCATGCTAGCCCAGTTGTTACAGCTCCCTCCATCTATGATGACGCGAACAGAACGTTCCTTCACAAGTCCCTTTATATGGAACAAATTATGCCTCTGATTTTGCTCTGCTTGTGTGACCTGCACACTCAAAACACGTTGAGCAACTAAACATTCATACCTGTCAGCGTCTTCAGGAGCCATGTATTGCGTCTCATTTTCAGAATCATCTCCACCATGTTCTTCACGTGTAATAAGAGCCAAAGTCTCCTCATCATAGTCACTAGCGGACACATACCCACCATCCTCAGTAGCAATCATTACACGCTGAGATTTGCATTCTCGGGCATAATGTCCTCTTCCCTTACAACGACGACAAATAATATCACTTGTGTGCCCTGTTGATGCCATGGAAGAAGACGAGCTCTGTGCAGGCCCGGCAGGTGCGCTCTTGGCAGATAGTGGTGGTTGTGCCTGCTTTCTTGTATCACGGCTGGAGGTGGAACCTGATGGAGGTGCTGGTGCAGTGGAAGTAGAAGATGCACGCGGTGTCCATGATGAAGGTCGACATGCAGAAAAGTTAGTTCGCGCCAATGCTTGTCGATCCCGCACTTCACGTTCAGCTTTACAAGCAAGATGGAATAAACGAGTGATATTAGTATACTCCTTATACTCTAGAATGGTCTGAATCTCTCTATTTAAACCACCCATAAAACGTGCAAGCATAGCTTCATTCTCCTCAACAATACCACATCTAATCATGCCAGTTTGTAATTCCTGATAATATTCTTCTACAGAATTTTTCCCTTGTCGTAAATGCTGCAGTTTTTGAAGCAATTCTCGTTGATAATATGGTGGAACCCAACGAGTACGCATAGCAGTTTTCAAAGCAGCCCAAGTAGCTGGAATAGGATATAATCTACAATGTTCAGACCACCATACACATGCAAAACTAGTGAAAGCGCAAACAACAGCTACAACCCGTCTCTCCTCGGGATATTGTAAACATGTAAAACGTTGTTCAGTTTCTAACTCCCAAGTAAGATATACATCAGGAATGTATCTACCCTCAAACGGTGCAATATTCAATTTCAGTTTAGGAACATGGTCATGATCTCGTACCTGAGGTGGTGGTGCAGGCCTACCGTTGCGAATATATACCTAAGGTAGACCTGCTGGAGGTGGTGCTGGTGGCTGCACGTAGTTCTGATTTTGATCAACCTCATCCTCATAATCGCCCGCATAATCGTCATCCTCCTCAGCCGCCGCAGTAGCAGGAGCCAAAGAAGCATGAACAGTAGATGCAGCGGCACCCGAATTTTGACCAGTCTCAATTGGAACGCGCTGTGCTCGTCCCACTTGATTTGGAAGGCGGCGTTGGAGATGTGGTTGTTGTTGTTGTAGAGGTGCGACAGGTGCAGCCGGTGGTGGTTGGGGAAGACGCTTGAGCAATTCATTAAACCTGTTATCCAGCTTTGTCTCAAACGACTTCTCCACGGCATCTATCTTCTCCATAGCCTCTTCTAATCTGTTTAGCACATCTCCCACCTGGCCACTCATCATTTGTTGAAATTTATCATGCAACCCCTTGTTCGTCATGTTCTCCCAATCAGTGTCATCGGCTTGTGATCCTGCCATGGTTAGCAGCAATAGAAACACAAAAGAATATGATCCTACAGACTACTAGGAAGTGGTGGTGATGGTGGTGTGTCACAAATCTTTCAAGCGAATCTCAAATTCTTACTAGTTCTTACCCAGCACCAGGTGGTGATCGGCAACCGTTGTAGTCAAAACTCTCAAAGCTTGGATAGAGCGATTACCAGGGAGAGTCAAACGCACGACGTAGATGTATGTGGAGCTGGGAAGGCTTATAATATGGTAGCAAAAAGGGTCAGCAATAATCAATTCAGATATGCAAAGTTGAAGAAACGCTCAACGACGGTACTGTGCTGGTCCTAGGCTAGACCGTGCTAGAGACGTGAGCCTAGAACACTAACAAAATCACGGCGCTGCACGTGAACAAGGGAGGAGCACACTCTGAATTCTTTTTTGCACTTTTTTTCCTCTTTTTTTTGCTCCGCAACAATTTTTTTTCGAAAAAGTCTACAAATGGTGTAAAAACTGCCTAGCCAGAATTTCCAGACTTAGTTTTTTTTTGAAACTGGAACTATTTTTCTACTGCGGGTAACACAAAAGTTTGGGAGTCCTTCTCTGTCACGACTCGGAGTATGGCGTGATCTGGAAATAAAAAACAGAGTAACAAAATACTGGACTTGGACTAGGACAGGTGGCGGAGATGAATCTGGTGGAACTCAGAATGGTGGCGGAGATGAATCTGGGGGAACTCGGACTGGTGGCGGATATATGTTGCAGGTGTACTCGGATTAGCGTGATGGCGGCGGATATGTGGTGGCGTATATGGACTCGGATTGGCGGTGAATATGTGGTAGTGGTATATGGCAGCGGCGATGAAGTTGGTGCGGTGGTGGTATATGGCAGCAACGATGATGATGATGCGGTGGTGATATATGGCAGCGGCGACGTGACAACCTGTGAACAGAACTCGAAACTCTAAAGGACTAGACGCTAAGACCAACAACTTGACACGACGATGTAACCGCAAATTCAACAAAGCAAACACAGAAAAGATTATGCATAGGCTCAGATTGGTTCGGATAGGATGAACTAACCCTAAAATTTTTTTTGGCTTTTTCGTGGACTATAGGTATGAAGAACAAACTCGATCTAAACTACGAAAAGCTGTAAAAGCTCACCGAGCAACCTGGAAATCTGATACCACTTGATAGAGGCAAAGGTGTCCCGTCTTTCGATGAGATGATGGATATCGCTTTGGTGGAAGTCGACGTTGACGATCCGACTACGAACGTGCGATGACGTCGCGCCTTAGCAATCGCTAAACCAACTCCGAGAGGTTATTGACCACGCCGGAGCACGATCAACCTGACCACGAGGGTCTGTTTCCTGCGAGCAAACGAAGAACAAGCAAGAAACTGAGATTGCAATCTGGATATTGCGAATATAAGATGAATGCTCTATTGATCAAGGTGGGGTTCTGTGACGCTTTTGTCTGGTAGTTGAACACAAACGAAGTACGCGAAGTTGCAGCTATGGCGAACTTTTAATCTAAACAAAACCCAAAGTCTAAACGACGCCCTAAGGGCTGTATATATGGAGGAAGAGGGGGGAATTTCGTGGCCCTTGGGGAAGGGGTCCGAAACCAACCCTATCTCTTGTTTCCCCACACATACGGACTCTAAAAACAGCCTATACTCAAGTATTTCTAAATTACATGGGCCTGGCCCAATAATAAGGTGACGCAGCACCTAGAATAGCCTCTGGACGAAAGTTATGAAGTAGCATCTTGTATATTTCGTCCAAGGCTTCATGCACGCATTATGGTGGCTTCAACGTCCTGAAATCATCACTTGTAACTCCGTTCTTGTTCCCCATGTGCATGCCATCATCTCCATGCTTGTTCTTGCTCCAATGTTCATCCTTCTCAAAGCTAGGCCCTTCATTTGTAAGCAAAACAAATGTTCCAATTTAGGCAGCATCATATTCTCATGAACATTAGAATCATTACCAAGAAACGAAAGTACCTGGTAATTTAATTGGCGTGCGCGAGCTCTAGTAATTGGTCCAGTATGTATAGCAGCAGGGGCTGTGGGTGTAACAATGGTATTGATGTCCTCATCAATCGCTTGTATGACTTGATGAGGGATTTGATCTTGCATCTTGGCGTCGTTGGAGTTGTTCGTGGCATCGAACTCGTCGTTGTTGTAGACCGAAGGTGAAATGCCTTGCCTATCCATCACAAGACTCGAGCAAATGTGAGTGGGAGAAAGAGAAGAACGATACCAAATGTACCTTGACCGATGTTGAAGATGGATCAATGATCACTCAATGTGTAACAAGGAAATAGCACAATTGGTACCAATTCTTGTCGGTTTCTCACACCTACACAAGTAAGGCTTATAGTGGAGCTCGGTGAGGATAGTGGCACAAAAATTTTGATGCAAAATGTTAGCAAGAGTCAGTAATGTTGAAAGAGATTCACAAATTCGCAAGTGAAACAAGTAGACCAATAGCAAAGAGTGGCACACGGAAACACACACACGGATAGATAAGTGGGGTCGTGCAACCAAGGAATGAGCACAAAATGTGGAGTCCACGGAAAACGCTCGTGTTTCACAACTCAAAAGAGACGCTAGCACGATTGCTCAATAGGCGGATACGACACTTGTGCACAACCTATGATATGCAAAATGGATAAACTTCTATCCCACGTATGCTATGTATGTATGGTTCCCGGTGTTTCTCACAAGATGATCCAGGATGATCGAATATGACAATCTTATATGCGATGTGGTATGATGCTATGGCACTTGCTTACAAGCTTCTTTGCTCTTCTCTTTTGCTTAAAAGCTTATTCTTTTTTATATGGCCACTTTGCAAAATGCACAAACCAAGATAGCAATTTTGTATATGCGGGAACAAACTTGAGGCACACGAGATGATATGATACCAATATGATATGGTATGTATGCAATGGAAGTTGTAGACCACTAATGTGCACAAGTAACATTGCCGGCAATACTCAAATGGCTAGTCTCGATAGGCAAGTGATGTAAAATGGGCTAGGTGTTATCAATTGCAATTGCAAGGGGAATATACAATGGTGTCGTCGAGGTTACCGTCCTTGGCGATGATGAGTGGCGGTGTTCTTGATGTAGATACCAAGATGATGGAGACTCGTCCCTAAGTAGCCGAAACACCTTAGGAAACAGAAAAACCCCAACTCAAAATCTCAAGGACAAAAGTCAAAACGTGGTAGTGTAAGCGGTGGTGGTTTTGCGGAAGCTCAATGGGATTGCGGAAATGCAATGATGGGTTTTGAGACGCAATGCGGAAGTCGAGGGTAAGGTGGATGGACTACACACAGTGTCGGAGTTCGAAACACGGTCCCTAAGTAGCCGAAACACCTTAGGAGTCGCAACTCACAACACAAACAAAATTGGATTAAGTTGTTGTCGGAAGTGTATGGTGGGTAAGGCTATGCGGAAGTTATGGTGGTTGTTGATGAAGAAGCAACCGTCCCTAAGTAGCCTAAACACCTTAGGAGACTCGAATCACAACTCAAACAACCACAAATGCTATGGGGAACAAAATTGGTGAGGTTGCGGAAGTCGGTGGTGGTTATGCGGAAGTTATGGTGGAAGCCCTAGGCAAATATCCCAAAGTGCCAAAATTTGATGGAGTCAAATGGTGATGGGACCTATCTAGAGGGGTAGAGGATGTCAATAGCTACTCAACGAGCTAAAGAACGCGAAAATCGGACTCCGGATGTGGAAGTTATGCACAAAACGGTGAAACGGAAAAGCTGAAATGTACAAGGGTCGGACATCTGGGGCTTTGGCCGGATTTCCGGGACCTGATGTCCAGAACCTTGCGCGAAAATGCGCTCCAGGAGCCGGATGTCCGGGCCACGGGCCAGATGTCCGGGGGGCCAGATGTCCGGGGCTACGGGCCGGATGTCCGGGCTCCAAATCCGAGGATGAACTCGAGGAACTCGATTTTGGGACGGAAATTGATGATTTCGGGGGCAAAATTGCGGAGATTTCGTGGATGGGAAGTGGGGAAAATTGGGGGAAAGCTAGATCCACTAGTAACAAAGCAAATCCATGGATCAAAATCAACAAAATATCATCAAACCAACAAATCGCAAAAAAATTTGGGGGCTATTTTTTGGTGGGGATTTTCGAATTTGGGACAAAATCAACAAAAATAGGCTAGAAAACTCAACGGGGAGGCTCCGAAATCGTGATCAACGTGGCTCTGATACCAAGATGATGTAGGGTGGAACCCTAGATGGCCGATCTTTCACGAAAGGAGCGGATCCCTACGATGAACATGATGAACACGAGGGGAAACACGAGGGAAACACGAGAGAAACACGAGAGAAATCACACAACCAACAAGAATAGATCACACATGCGCTAGATCGATGAACACAAAGGTAAGATACAAGATCCAAAGTCAACAACAGACGATACAAACAGTAACCGGTTCTTCTCCGTGAGGAGGTCTTGAATCCACGAGGGGATCTTCCCGTGAGGGGTCTTGAATCCAAGGTGGATCTTCTCCGTAGAGGGGCCGCAGTCTCTCGTGGAGTAGATCCGATATGGATGAGCTCTCTAAATGAGCTAATCCTTTGCTAACCCTAGAAAGATGGAGGAGAAAGAGTATATATAGTCTAGGGGGGTTGAAGGGGTACACAGGCCTCGGGCCTTACTGTGCGCAGACAGGGGTGGCCGGATGTCCGGGCGATGGGCCGGATGTCCGGGGCTTCAGGAGGGGCCGGATGTCCGGGCTGGGGGCCGGATGTCGGGGCTGGAGGGTAAAACTTCTGGATGTCTTCTGTCGTCGATGCCGGATTTCCGGGGGAAGGGCCGGATGTCCGGGCTTTGGCGAGGCGCTGGATGTCCGGTCGCTGATGCTGTTGGCTGTTTGTTGGTGCAGCTCCTTGGCGGCTGCACAGGCGCCGGATGTCTGGCCTTTGGCCCGGATGTCCGGCCGCTGTAGCTTCAGCAGCTCCGTCTTCTTCCGTCGTCGCTTCCAGGCCTCCCTCGCGGATGGTGTAGTTGTACCTTGGCGCTTGCACTCCTCCCCGCCGTCCGTAGTGTTCCGACAATACCTATGCATGCACACGAGTGGAGTGTCAAGTAGTATACCATCCTCGAAGGGGTCAAGTGAGCACGTGTAAAGGAGATGATTCACCTTTGCGTATGTGAAGTAGATGTCGCACGTGTCACTCGCCGAATGGACTCTTGACATGGTGATGTCCATAGGATGCTCCGCATCATTGGTCCACACGCGCCACCTCACCACGCCATCCAAGCGACTGGCTCCCGACGGCGGGAGCCCGGCACAGCCACTACCGGCACCATCAGGAGCTGAGCGACGCTGCGATTTACATCGTCATCACCTATGCCAAGCACCACTTCGGAGGCCATGGTGCGGGCCCAGCTGCTACTGAGATTTCCGCTGGCAGCTGATCAGATGGATGAGTGGAGTGCCACCATTCAGAGCCTGATTGGCTTTACTGAGGCTGGAGGCTCACAGCGAGCTAGCCCGCCACAGCCTCCCCAAGCGACGACGGCGGCCCACACTGCGGGTCGTGTGGAAGGGGCCACCCCACACCCCATAGCGGCAACCAGCACGAGGGCCATGCGACCAGGAGCTTGATGACGTCTCGATGGCTTCATCCGATCCGCAAGCACGTCAAGACCAACGGCGAGCCCCGGAGGACAGGCAGAGCGAGGGCGCGCGCGTCTCCATCGAGCGACACCGTGACAACTACAACCAGTCAGATGGGCGCGATGGCCCCAACGTCGACGAGCCCGTTCTCGGCGGAGGCGGGTACCTGCCTTCACCCGCGAGCTGCGGCAAGTCCGTTGGCCGTCCGCTCGATCGTTCAAGCCAGAGATACCAGAGAAGTATGATGGGGGACTGAACCCGACAGAGTTCTTGAGCATCTATACTATCACTGTTCAAGCTGCCGGGGGAAGAGATGAGATGGTTTTTGCCAACTACTTCCCTTTGGCACTCAAGCCAAACGTGAAGTCTTGGCTGATGCACTTGCCAAAGAACTCCATCTCGACTTGGGCTGACCTGTGCCATGAGTTCGTTGGCGCCTTCACGGGCGGCCATCAAGAACCAGGGCGGCCCAGCAATTTGTAGCTTCTCCCGCAAAAGGAAGGAGAGACTCTGGGGAAGTACATGCAAAGGTTTAGCCGAGTCCATAGAAATATTCCAGACATCCACCCGGTAGCTGTGCTAGCTGCATTCCAATCCAACATGCGCAATCATCGGATACGTTCCAAGATGAACGCTCGGTTGCCCAAGACTATAAAGGAGGTTTGCACCTTGGTAGACAAGTGTGCTCGGGTGGAGGAGGGGTGGAAACTCCCTGGGGAAGAAGATGGCGTCGACATCAACTCAGAGGATGATGACGAGGCCACCAGTCAGAAGAAGAAGAACAAGAAGTGCAACAAGAGGCACAAGGCTAAGGCAGTAATGATCGTTGAGGAATCGGGCACGCCTAGTATAGGCAAGAAGGCTAAGGCCGAATCCCCCATAAAGGAAGTTGCCGCATGCACTGATTGCCGAGAGGCTGCGGCTACCGAGAAGACTGGGAAATGTGATGGGCCGTACTGCAAGATTCATCGGACCAAGGGTCATGATCTCCAGGAGTGCCATCAAGTTGAACAGCTCATCAAGAAGCAGAGGGCTGAGTATGAGAAGTGTGATAAAGAGAAAGGTCAGAATGGCGCTGGCGGGAAGGGTTGAGGCGGTGAAGCAAGTTGCCCCGGCAAGGCTCCTCAGAATCAAGGAAAACCCGCCAGAGGCCGTGAGAAGTAAGATTGCAATGATGAAAGTGATGAAGGGGATGAAGAGGAAACCAACGAGTAGGAATTCCAGAAGGCCACTTATGCCCTGTGCATTGACGAGGGTGCATCTCTACACTCCTCTCACCGCCAACTTAAACAGTGGGCGCGTGAAGTCAATGCGATGGAGCCAGCGGCAGACTCTCGGAAGCCGCTCAAGTGGTCACGCACACCCATCATCTTCGACGAAGAGGACCACCCCGACCGCACCATTGTGGTAGGGTGTTTGCCATTGTTGGTCTCACCAACTATCCGCAACCTCAAACTCACAAAGATGTTGGTTGAATCTGATTTTTCCAAAGGTCATCAGCAAACTTCAAATAGCAGAGGAAGAGCTTGAGATTACTGGCACGTTCGAAGGGATCAACACCGGCAGTAGTCGTCCTAAGGGGAAGATCACGTTGCCAGTGACGTTCGGGGGAGAGTTGAATTACCGGACTGAGAAGGTTGTGCTTGATGTGCTCAACCTCCCCCTGCGGTACAACGGAATCCCTGGACGTCCAGCTCTGGCCAAATTCATGGTGGCATCCCACTATGCAAACAACACCTTGAAGATGCCAGGGCCAGTGGGCATCATTTCCATTCCATGCTATTATATTATCTGTTTGGGATGTTTTATATGCATTAATATGCTATTTTATATGATTTATGGGACTAACCTATTAACCTAGAGCCCAGTGCCAGTTTCTGTTTTTTTCCTTGTTTTAGAGTTTCGCGGAAAAGGAATACCAAACGGAGTCCAAACGGAATAAAACTTTCGCCATGATTTTTCTTGGACCAGAAGACTCCCAGGAGACTTGGAGTACAAGTCAGGGAAGCTTCAAGGCAGCCACAAGGGTGGAGGGCGCGCCCCCTAACCTTGTGGGCCCCTCGTAGCTCTCCTGACCTAATTCTTCCTCCTATATAAACTCTTATACCCCAAAAACATCCAGCAGAGCCACGAAACCACTTTTCCACTGCTGCAACCTTCTGTACCCGTGAGATCCCATCTTGGGGCCTTTTCCGGCATCCCGCCGGAGCGGGAATCGATCACGGAGGGCTTCTACATCAACACCATTGCCTCTCCGATGATGCGTGAGTAGTTTACTTCAGACCTACGGGTCCATAGCTAGTATCTAGATGGCTTCTTTTCTCTCTTTGATTCTCAATACAAAGTTCTCCTCGATGTTCTTGGAGATCTATTCGATGTAATACTCTTTTGCAGTGTGTTTGCCGAGATCCGATGAATTGTGGATTTATGATCAAGTTTATCTATGAATATTATTTGAATCTTGATGAGGACATCAATACCATTGTTACACCCACAGCCCCTGCTGCTATACATACTGGACCAATTACTAGAGCTCGCGCACGCCAATTAAATTACCAGGTACTTTTGTTTCTTGGTAATGATTCTAATGTTCATGAGAATATGATGCTGCCTAAATTGGATACATTTGTTTTGCTTACAAATGAAGGGCCTAGCTTTGAGAAGGATGAACATTGGAGCAAGGACAAGCATGGAGATGATGGCATGCGCATGGGGAACAAGAACGGAGTTACAAGTGATGATTTCAGGACGTTGAAGCCACCATAATGCGTGCATGAAGCCTTGGACGAAATATACAAGATGCTACTTCATAACTTTCGTCCAGAGGCTATTCTAGGTACTGCGTCACCTTATTATTGGGCCAGGCCCATGTAATTTAGAAATACTTGAGTATAGGCTGTTTTTAGAGTCCGTATGTGTGGGGAAACAAGAGATAGGGTTGGTTTCGGACCCCTTCCCCAAGGGCCACGAAATTCCCCCCTCTTCCTCCATATATACAGCCCTTAGGGCGTCGTTTAGACTTTGGGTTTTGTTTAGATTAAAAGTTCGCCATAGCTGCAACTTCGCGTACTTCGTTTGTGTTCAACGACCAGACAAAGGCGTCACAGAACCCCACCCTGATCAATAAAGCTTTCATCTTATATTCGCAATATCCAGATTGCAATCTCAGTTTCTTGCTTGTTCTTCGTTTGCTCGCAGGAAACAGACCCTCGTGGTCAGGTTGATCGTGCTCCGGCGTGGTCAATAACCGCTCGGAGTTGGTTTAGCGATTGCTAAGGCGCGATGTCATCGCACGTTCGTAGTCGGATCGTCAAAGTCGACTTCCACCAAAGCGATATCCATCATCTCATCGAAAGACGGGACACCTTTGCCTCTATCAAGTGGTATGAGATTCCAGGTTGCTCGGTGAGATTTTACAGTTTTTCGTAGTTTAGATCGAGTTTGTTCTTCATACCTATAGTCCACGAAAAAGCCAAAAAAAAATTAGGGTTAGTTCATCCTATCCGAACCAATCTGAGCCTTTGCATAATCTTTTCTGTGTTTGCTTTGTTGAATTTGCGGTTGCATCGTCGTGTCAAGTTGCTGGTCTTAGCGTCTAGTCTTTTAGAGTTTCGAGTTCTGTTCACAGGTTGTCACGTCGCCGCCGCCATATATCACCACCGCATCATCATCATCATTACTGCCATATACCACCACCGCACCAACTTCATCGCCGCTGCCATATACCACCACCACATATGCTAACCATGGCAGGATCACAAGCCGATGACACTGATTGGGAGAACATGACGAACAAGGGGTTGCATGATAAATTTCAGCAAATGATGAGTGGCCAGGTGGGAGATGTGCTAAACAGATTTGAAGAGGCTATGGAGAAGATAGATGCCGTGGAGAAGTCGTTTGAGACAAAGCTGGATAACAGGTTTAATGAATTGCTGAAGCATCTTCCCCAACCACCACCGGCTGCACCTGTCGCACCTCTACAACACCAACAACCACATCTCCAACGCCGCCTTCCAAATCAAGTGGGAGGAGCACAGCGCGTTCCAATTGAGACTGGTCAAAATTCGGGTGCCGCTGCACCTACTATTGATGCTTCTTTGGCTCCTACTACTGCAGCGGCTGAGGAGGATGACGATTATGCGGGCGATTATGAGGATGAGGTTGATCAAAATCAGAACTACGTGCAGCCACTAGCACCACCTCCAGCAGGTCTACCTTAGGTATATATTCGCAACGGTAGGCCTGCACCACCACCTCAGGTACGAGATCATGACCATGTTCCTAAACTGAAATTGAATATTCCACCGTTTGAGGGTAGATACATTCCTGATGTATATCTTACTTGGGAGTTATAAACTGAACAACGTTTTACATGTTTACAATATCTCGAGGAGAGACGGGTTGCTGCTGCTGTTTGTGGTTTCACTAGTTTTGCATGTGTATGGTGGTCTGAACATTGTAGATTATATCCTATTCCAGCTACTTGGGCTGCTTTGAAAACTGCTATGCGTACTCGTTGGGTTCCACCATATTATCAACGTGAATCGCTTCAAAAACTGCAGCGTTTACGACAAGGGAAAAATTCTGTAGAAGAATATTATCAGGAATTACAAACTGGCATGATTAGATGTGGTATTGTTGAGGAGAATGAAGCTATGCTTGCACGTTTTATGGGTGGTTTAAATAGAGAGATTCAGACCATTCTAGAGTATAAGGAGTATACTAATATCACTCGTTTATTCCATCTTGCTTGTAAAGCTGAACGTGAAGTGCAGGATCGACAAGCATTGGCGCGAACTAACTTTTCTGCAGGTCGACCTTCATCATGGACACCGCGTGCATCTTCTACTTCCACTGCACCAGCACCTCCATCAGGTTCCACCTCCAGCCATGATACAAGAAAGCAGGCACAACCACCACTATCTGCCAAGAGCGCACCTGCCGGGCCTGCACAGAGCTCTTCTCCTTCCATGGCATCAACAGGGCACACAAGTGATATTATTTGTCGTCGTTGTAAGGGAAGAGGACATTATGCGCGAGAATGCAAATCTCAGCGTGTAATGATTGCTACTGAGGATGGTGGGTATGTGTCCGCTAGTGACTATGATGAGGAGACTTTGGCTCTTATTACACGTGAAGAACATGGTGGAGATGATTCTGAAAATGAGACGCAATACATGGCTCCTGAAGACGCTGACAGGTATGAATGTTTAGTTGCTCAACTTGTTTTGAGTGTGCAGGTCACACAAGCAGAGCAAAATCAGAGGCATAATTTGTTCCATACAAAGGGAGTTGTGAAGGAACGTTCTGTTCGCGTCATCATAGATGGAGGGAGCTGTAACAACTTGGCTAGCATGGAGATGGTGAAGAAACTATCTCTCACCACAAGACCACATCCACATCCTTACTACATCCAATGGTTCAACAACAGCGGCAAGGTTAAGGTAACACGTACTGGTCGTGTGCATTTTAGTATCTCTACATATGCTGATTATGCTGATTATGTTGTGGTACCCATGCAAGCATGTTCCTTATTACTTGGTAGACCATGGCAATTTGATAAAAACTCTGTACACCATGGTAGAAACAATCGGTATACTCTTGTTCATAAGGATAAAAATATTACTTTGCTTCCTATGACTCCTGATTCCATTTTGAAAGATGACATTAATAGAGCTAATAAAGCAAAACAGGAGAAAAATAAGAGTGAAAATCAGATTGTGGCAAAAGAATTTGAGCAACAAATGAAACCTAATAATAAACCATCTAGTGTTGTTTCTGAAATTAAATTGAAAAGTGCATGTTTACTTGCCACAGAATCTGATATTGATGAGCTAGATTTCAACAAATCTGTTTGCTATGCTTTTGTGTGCAAAGAGGCATTATTTTCATTCGAGGACGTGCCTTCCTCTTTGCCCCCTGCTGTCACTAACATTTTGCAGGAGTTCGCTGACGTCTTTCCACAAGACGTGCCACCGGGATTACCACCTATTCGAGGGATTGAGCATCAAATTGACTTAATTCCCGGTGCATCGCTACCCAACCGTGCACCATACCGTACCAATCCAGAGGAGACGAAGGAGATTATGTGTCAAGTACAGGAGCTGCTCGACAAAGGTTATATACGCGAATCTCTTAGTCCTTGTGCTGTTCCTATTATACTTGTACCTAAAAAGGATGGTACATCGCGTATGTGTGTTGATTGTAGAGGCATTAATAACATTACTATTCGTTATCGTCATCCTATTCCTAGGATAGATGATATGCTTGATGAATTGAGTGGCTCTACAATATTTTCCAAAGTTGATTTGCGTAGTGGATACCATCAAATTCGTATGAAACTGGGAGATGAATGAAAAACAGCATTTAAAACTAAGTTTGGTTTATATGAGTGGTTAGTCATGCCTTTTGGGTTAACTAATGCACCTAGTACTTTCATGAGACTAATGAACGAAGTTTTACGTGCTTTTATTGGACGATTTGTGGTAGTCTATTTTGATGATATACTGATTTATAGCAAATCTTTGGAACAACATTTGGAACATTTACGTGCTGTTTTTATTGCTCTACGTGATGCACGTTTGTTTGGTAACCTTGGGAAGTGCACCTTTTGCACCGACCGAGTATCTTTTCTTGGCTATGTTGTTACTCCACAGGGAATTGAAGTTGATAAAGCCAAGATTGAAGCTATTGAGAGTTGGCCGCAGCCCAAAACGGTCACACAAGTGAGGAGTTTCCTTGGCCTCGCTGGTTTCTATAGGCGTTTCGTGAGAGATTTCAGCACCATTGCTGCACCTCTCAACGAGCTTACAAAGAAGGATGTGCCTTTTGTTTGGGGTACCGCACAGGAAGAAGCCTTCACAGTATTGAAAGATATGTTGACACATGCTCCTTTACTCCAACTTCCTGATTTTAATAAGACTTTTGAGCTTGAATGTGATGCTAGTGGAATTGGATTAGGAGGTGTGTTATTACAAGATGGTAAACCTGTTGCATACTTTTATGAAAAAGTGAGTGGGCCTAGTCTGAATTATTCTACTTATGATAAAGAACTATATGTTCTTGTTCGGACTTTAGAAACATGGCAACATTATTTATGGCCCAAAGAATATGTTATACATTCTGATCATGAATCTTTGAAACATATTAAAAGTCAAGCTAAACTGAATCGTAGACATGCTAAATGGGTCGAATTCATTGAAACTTTCCCTTATGTCATTAAACACAAGAAGGGTAAAGAAAATGTTATTGCTGATGCATTGTCTCGTCGCTATACTATGCTGTCACAATTTGACTTCAAAAAATTTGGTTTGGAGACCATCAAAGATCAATATGTGCATGATGCTGATTTTACAGATGTTTTGCAGAATTGTAAAGAAGGAAGAACCTGGAACAAGTTTGTCGTTAATGATGGATTTGTGTTCCGTGCTAACAAGCTATGCATTCCAGCTAGCTCTCTTCGTCTTTTGTTGTTGCAGGAGGCGCATGGAGGAGGATTAATGGGACACTTTGGCGTGAAGAAGATGGAGGACGTACTTGCTACACATTTCTTTTGGCCAAAGATGAGACGGGATGTTGAGCGTTTTGTTGCTCGTTGCAATACATGTCAAAAAGCTAAGTCACGACTCAATCCTCATGGTTTATATATGCCTTTGCCTGTACCTAGTGTTCCTTGGGAGGATATATCTATGGACTTTGTTTTAGGTTTACCTCGAACAAAGAGGGGGAGGGATAGCATATTTGTTGTCGTGGATAGATTCTCAAAAGTGGCACACTTTATACCATGTCATAAAAGCGATGATGCTGTTAATGTTGCTGATTTGTTCTTCCGTGAAATTATTCGTTTGCATGGTGTGCCAAATACTATTGTTTCAGATCATGATACTAAATTTCTTAGCCACTTTTGGAGATGTTTATGGGCTAAGTTGGGGACTAAACTGCTTTTTAGTAGTACTTGTCAGCCCCAAACTGATGGACAAACTGAAGTAGTCAATAGAACATTGTCTACTATGCTTAGGGCTGTTTTGAAGAATAATAAGAAAATGTGGGAAGAATGCTTGCCTCATATTGAGTTTGCTTATAATCGTTCATTGCATTCTACTACTAAGATGTGCCCTTTTGAAATTGTGTATGGTTTCCTACCTCGTGCACCTATTGATTTGTTGCCTCTTCCATCTTCGGAGAAGGTTAATTTTGATGCTAAACAATGTGCTGAATTGATCTTAAAAATGCATGAGTTAACTAAGGAAAACATTGAGCGTATGAATGCTAAATATAAACTTGCTGGAGATAAGGGTAGAAAACATGTTGTGTTTGCACCTGGAGATCTTGTTTGGTTACATTTGCGTAAGGATAGATTTCCTGATTTGCGCAAATCAAAGCTAATGCCACGTGCTAATGGTCCTTTTAAGGTGTTAGAGAAAATAAATGATAATGCATATAAACTTGAGCTGCCTGCAGATTTTGGGGTTAGTCCCACTTTTAACATTGAGGATTTGAAGCCTTATTTGGGTGAGGGAGATGAGTTTCCGTCGAGGACGACTTCATTTCAAGAAAAGGAGGATGATGAGGACATCAATACCAAGAAACGAAAGTACCTGGTAATTTAATTGGCGTGCGCGAGCTCTAGTAATTGTTCCAGTATGTATAGAAGCAGGGGCTGTGGGTGTAAGAATGGTATTGATGTCCTCATCATCCTCCCCTTCTTTAAATGAAGTCGTCCTCGACGGAAGCTCATCTCCCTCACCCAAATAAGGCTTCAAATATGCAATGTTAAAAGTGGGACTAACCCCAAAATCTGCAGGCAGCTCAAGTTTATATGCATTATCATTTATTTTCTCTAACACCTTAAAAGGACCATCAGCACGTGGCATTAGCTTTGATTTGCGCAAATCAGGAAATCTATCCTTACGCAAATGTAACCAAACAAGATCTCCAGGTGCAAACACAACATGTTTTCTACCCTTATCTCCAGCAAGTTTATATTTAGCATTCATACGCTCAATGTTTTCCTTAGTTAACTCATGCATTTTTAAGATCAATTCAGCACGTTGTTTAGCATCAAAATTAACCTTCTCCGAAGATGGAAGAGGCAACAAATCAATAGGTGCACGAGGTAGGAAACCATACACAATTTCAAAAGGGCACATCTTAGTAGTAGAATGCAATGACCGATTATAAGCAAACTCAATATGAGGCAAGCATTCTTCCCACATTTTCTTATTATTCTTCAAAACAGCCCTAAGCATAGTAGACAATGTTCTATTGACTACTTCAGTTTGTCCATCAGTTTGGGGGTGACAAGTAGTACTAAAAAGCAGTTTAGTCCCCAACTTAGCCCATAAACATCTCCAAAAGTGGCTAAGAAATTTAGTATCACGATCTGAAACAATAGTATTTGGCACACCATGCAAACGAATAATTTCACGGAAGAACAAATCAGCAACATTAACAGCATCATCGCTTTTATGACATGGTATAAAGTGTGCCATTTTTTAGAATCTATCCACGACAACAAATATGCTATCCCTCCCCTTCTTTGTTCGAGGTAAACCTAAAACAAAGTCCATAGATATATCCTCCCAAGGAACACTAGGTACAGGCAAAGGCATATATAAACCATGAGGATTGAGTCGTGACTTAGCTTTTTGACATGTAGTGCAGCGAGCAACAAAACGCTCAACATCCGGTCTCATCTTTGGCCAAAAGAAATGTGTAGCAAGTACGTCCTCCGTCTTCTTCACGCCAAAGTATCCCATTAATCCTCCTCCATGCGCCTCCTTCAACAACAAAAGACGAAGAGAGCTAGATGGAATGCATAGCTTGTTAGCACGGAACACAAATCCATCATTAACGACAAACTTGTTCCAGGTTCTTCCTTCTTTACAATTCTGCAAAACATCTTTAAAATCAGCGTCATGCACATATTGATCTTTGATGGTCTCCAAACAAAATATTTTGAAGTCAAGTTGTGACAGCATAGTATAGCGACGAGACAATGCATCAGCAATAACATTTTCTTTACCCTTCTTGTGTTTAATGACATAAGGGAAAGTTTCAATGAATTCACCCCATTTAGCATGTCTACGATTTAGTTTACCTTGACTTTTAGTATGTTTCAAAGATTCATCATTAGAATGTATAATAAATTCTTTGGGCCATAAATAATGTTGCCATGTTTCTAAAGTCCGAACAAGAGCATATAGTTCTTTATCATAAGTAGAATAATTCAGACTAGGCCCACTCAATTTTTCAGAAAAGTATGCAACAGGTTTACCATCTTGTAATAACCCACCTCTGATAGAGGCAGAGGTGTCCCATCTTTCGATGAGATGATGGATATCGCTTTGATGGAAGTCGACTTTGACGATCCGACTATGAACGTGCGAGGACGTCGTGCCTTAGCAATCGCTAAACCAACTCCGAGAGGTTATTGACCACGCGGGAGCACGATCAACCTGACCACGAGGGTCTGTTTCCTGCGAGCAAACGAAGAACAAGCAAGAAACTAAGATTGCAATCTGCATATTGCGAATATAGGATGAAAGCTTTATTGATCAAGGTGGGGTTCTGTGACGCCTTTGTCTGGTCGTTGAACACAAACGAAGTACGCGAAGTTGCAGCTACGGCGAACTTTTAATCTAAACAAAACCTAAAGTGTACACGACGACCTAAGGGCTGTATATATGGAGGAAGAGGGGGGAATTTCGTGGCCCTTGGGGAAGGGGTCCGAAACCAACCCTATCTCTTGTTTCCCCACACATACGGACTCTAAAAATAGCCTATACTCAAGTATTTCGAAATTACATGGGCCTGGCCCAATAATAAGGTGACGCAGCACCTAGAATAGCCTCTGGACGAAAGTTATGAAGTAGCATCTTGTATATTTCGTCCAAGGCTTCATGCACGCATTATGGTGGCTTCAACGTCCTGAAATCATCACTTGTAGCTCCGTTCTTGTCCCCCATGCGCATGCCATCATCTCCATGCTTGTTCTTGCTCTAATGTTCATCCTTCTCAAAGCTAGGCCCTTCATTTGTAAGCGAAACAAATTTATCCAATTTAGACAGCATCATATTCTCATGAACATTAGAATCATTACCAAGAAACGAAAGTACCCGATAATTTAATTGGCGTGCGCGAGCTCTAGTAATTGGTCCAGTATGTATAGAAGCAGGGGATGTGGGTGTAACAATGGTATTGATGTCCTCATCATCCTCCCCTTCTTGAAATGAAGTCGTCCTCGACGGAAGCTCATCTCCCTCACCCAAATAAGGCTTCAAATCTACAATGTTAAAAGTGGGACTAACCCCAAAATCTGCAGGCAGCTCAAGTTTATATGCGTTATCATTTATTTTGTCTAACACCTTAAAAGGACCATCAGCACGTGGCATTAGCTTTGATTTGCGCAAATCAGGAAATCTATCCTTACGCAAATGTAACCAAACAAGATCTCCAGGTGCAAACACAACATGTGTTCTACCCTTATCTCCAGCAAGTTTATATTTAGCATTCATACGCTCAATGTTTTTCTTAGTTAACTCATGCATTTTTAAGATCAATTCAGCACGTTGTTTAGCATCAAAATTAACATTCTCTGAAGATGGAATAGGCAACAAATCAATAGGTGCACGAGGTAGGAAACGATACACAATTTCAAAAGGGCACATCTTAGTAGTAGAATGCAATGAACGATTATAAGCAAACTCAATATGAGGCAAGCATTCTTCCCACATTTTCTTATTATTCTTCAAAACAGCCCTAAGCATAGTAGACAATATTCTATTGACTACTTCAGTTTGTCCATCAGTTTGTGACAAGTAGTACAAAAAGCAGTTTAGTCCCCAACTTAGCCCATAAACATCTCCAAAAGTGGCTAAGAAATTTAGTATCACGATATGAAACAATAGTATTTGGCACACCATGCAAACGAATAATTTACCGGAAGAACAAATCAGCAACAATAACAGCATCATCGCTTTTATGACATGGTATAAAGTGTGCCATTTTTTAGAATCTATCCACGACAACAAATATGCTATCTCTCCCCTTCTTTGTTCGAGGTAAACCTAAAACAAAGTCCATAGATATATCCTCCCAAGGAACACTAGGTACAGGCAAAGGCATATATAAACCATGAGGATTGAGTCGTGACTTAGCTTTTTGACATGTAGTGCAGCGAGCAACAAAACGCTCAACATCTCGTCTCATCTTTGGCCAAAAGAAATGTGTAGCAAGTATGTCCTCCGTCTTCTTCACGCCAAAGTGTCCCATTAGTCCTCCTCCAGGCGCCTCCTGCAACAACAAAAGACGAAGAGAGCTAGCTGGAATGCATAGCTTGTTAGCACGGAACGCAAATCCATCATTAACGACAAACTTGTTCCAGGTTCTTCCTTCTTTACAATTCTGCAAAACATCTTTAAAATCAGCATCATGCACATATTGATCTTTGATGGTCTCCAAACCAAATATTTTGAAGTCAAGTTGTGACGGCATAGTATAGCGACGAGACAATGCATCAGCAATAACATTTTATTTACCCTTCTTGTGTTTAATGACATAAGGGAAAGTTTTAATAAATTCAACCCATTTAGCATGTCTACGATTTAGTTTACCTTGACTTTTAATATGTTTCAAAGATTCATGATGAGAATGTATAACAAATTCTTTGGGCCATAAATAATGTTACCATGTTTCTAAAGTCCGAACAAGAGCATATAGTTCTTTATCATAAGTAGAATAATTCAGACTAGGCCCACACAATTTTTCAGAAAAGTATGCAACAGGTTTACCATCTTGTAATAACACACCTCTGATAGAGGCAAAGGTGTCCCGTCTTTCGATGAGTTGATGGATATCGCTTTGATGGAAGTCGACTTTGACGATCCGACTACGAACGTGCGAGGACGTCGCGCCATAGCAATCGCTAAACCAACTCCGAGAGGTTATTGACCACGCCGGAGCACGATCAACCTGACCACGAGGGTCTGTTTCCTGCGAGCAAACGAAGAACAAGCAAGAAACTGAGATTGCAATCTGCATATTGCGTATATACGATGAAAGCTTTATTGATCAAGGTGGGGTTCTGTGACGCCTTTGTCTGGTCGTTGAACACAAACGAAGTACGCGAATTTGCAGCTATGGCGAACTTTTAATCTAAACAAAACCCAAAGTGTAAACGACGACCTAAGGGCTGTATATATGGAGGAAGAGGGGGGAATTTCGTGGCCCTTGGGGAAGGGGTCCGAAACCAACCGTATCTCTTGTTTCCCCACACATACGGACTCTAAAAATAGCCTATACTCAAGTATTTCGAAATTACATGGGCCTGGCCCAATAATAAGGTGACGCAGCACCTAGAATAGCCTCTGGACGAAAGTTATGAAGTAGCATCTTGCATATTTCGTCCAAGGCTTCATGCACGCATTATGGTGGCTTCAACGTCCTGAAATCATCACTTGTAGCTCCGTTCTTGTCCCCCATGCGCATGCCATCATCTCCATGCTTGTTCTTGCTCCAATGTTCATCCTTCTCAAAGCTAGCCCTTCATTTGTAAGCAAAACAAATGTATCCAATTTAGGCAGCATCATATTCTCATGAACATTAGAATCATTACCAAGAAATGAAAGTACCAGGTAATTGAATTGGCGTGCGCGAGCTCTAGTAATTGGTCCAGTATGTATAGCAGCAGGGGCTGTGGGTGTAACAATGGTATTGATGTCCTCATCATCCTCCCCTTCTTGAAATGAAGTCGTCCTCGACAGAAGCTCATCTCCCTCACCCAAATAAGGCTTCAAATCTGCAATGTTAAAAGTGGGACTAACCCCAAAATTTGCAGGCAGCTCAAGTTTATATGCATTATCATTTATTTTCTCTAACACCTTAAAAGGACCATCAGCACGTGGCATTAGCTTTGATTTGCGTAAATCAGGAAATCTATCCTTACGCAAATGTAACCAAACAAGATCTCCAGGTGCAAACACAACATGTGTTCTACCCTTATCTCCAGCGAGTTTATATTTAGCATTCATACGCTCAATGTTTTCCTTAGTTAACTCATGCATTTTTAAGATCAATTCAGCACGTTGTTTAGCATCAAAATTACCTTCTCTGAAGATGGAAGAGGCAACAAATCAATAGGTGCACGAGGTAGGAAACCATACACAATTTCAAAAGGGCACATCTTAGTAGTAGAATGCAATGAACGATTATAAGCAAACTCAATATGAGGCAAGCATTCTTCCCATATTTTTTATTATTCTTCAATACAGCCCTAAGCAAAGTAGACAATGTTCTATTGACTACTTCAGTTTGTCCATCAGTTTGGGGGTGACAAGTAGTACTAAAAAGCAGTTTATTCCCCAACTTAGCCCATAAACATCTCCAAAAGTGGCTAAGAAATTTATAATCACGATCTGAAACAATAGTATTTGGCACACCATGCAAACGAATAATTTCAGGGAAGAACAAATCAGCAACATTAACAGCATCATCGCTTTTATGACATGGTATAAAGTGTGCCATTTTTGAGAATCTATCCACGACAACAAATATGCTATCCCTCCCCTTCTTTGTTCGAGGTAAACATAAAACAAAGTCCATAGATATATCCTCCCAAGGAACACAAGTTACAGGCAAAGGCATATATAAACCATGAGGATTGATTCGTGACTTAGCTTTTTGACATGTAGTGCAGCGAGCAACAAAACGCTCAACATCCCGTCTAATCTTTGGCCAAAAGAAATGTGTAGCGAGTACGTCCTCCGTCTTCTGCACGCCAAAGTGTCCCATTAATCCTCCTCCATGCGCCTCCTGCAACAACAAAAGACGAAGAGAGCTAGCTGGAATGCATAGCTTGTTAGCACGGAACACAAATCCATCATTAACGACAAACTTGTTCCAGGTTCTTCCTTCTTTACAATTCTGCAAAACATCTTTAAAATCAGCATCATGCACATATTGATCTTTGATGGTCTCCAAACCAAATATTTTGAAGTCAAGTTGTGAAAGCATAGTATAGCAACGAGACAATGCATCAGCATAACATTTTCTTTACCCTTCTTGTGTTTAATGACATAAGGGAAAGTTTCAATGAATTCAACCCATTTAGCATGTCTACGATTCAGTTTAGCTTGACTTTTAATATGTTTCAAAGATTCATGATCAGAATGTATAACATATTCTTTGGGCCATAAATAATGTTGCCATGTTTCTAAAGTCCGAACAAGAACATATAGTTCTTTATCATAAGTAGAATAATTCAGACTAGGCCCACTCACTTTTTCAGAAAAGTATGCAACAGGTTTACCATCTTGTAATAACACACCTCCTAATCCAATTCCACTAGCATCACATTCAAGCTCAAAAGTCTTATTAAAATCAGGAAGTTGGAGTAAAGGAGCATGTGTCAACTTATCTTTCAATACCGTGAAGGCTTCTTCCTGTGCGGTACCCCAAACAAAAGGCACATCCTTCTTTGTAAGCTCGTTGAGAGGTGCAGCAATGGTGCTAAAATCTCTCACAAAACGCCTATAGAAACCAGCGAGTCCAAGAAAACTCCGCACTTGTGTGACCGTTTTGGGCTGCGGCCAACTCTCAATAGCTTCAATCTTGGCTTTATCAACTTCAATTCCCTGTGGAGTAACAACATAGCCAAGAAAAGATACTCGGTCGGTGCAAAAGGTGCACTTCCCAAGGTTACCAAACAAACGTGCATCACGTAGAGCAATAAAACAGCTCGTAAATGTTCCAAATGTTCTTCCAAAGATTTGCTATAAATCAGTATATCATCAAAATAGACTACCAAAAATCGTCCAATGAAAGCACGTAAAACTTCGTTCATTAGTCTCATGAAAGTACTAGGTGCATTAGTTAACCCAAAAGGCATGACTAACCACTCATATAAACCAAACTTAGTTTTAAATGCAGTTTTCCATTCATCTCCCAATTTCATACGAATTTGATGGTAGCCACTACGCAAATCAACTCTGGAGAATATTGTAGAGCCACTCAATTCATCAAGCATATCATCTAGCCTAGGACCAGGATGACGATAACGAATAGTAATATTACTAATGCCTCTACAATCAACACACATACGCGACGTACCATCCTTTTTAGGCACTAGTATAATAGGAACAGCACAAGGACTAAGAGATTCGCGTATATAACCTTTGTCAAGCAGCTCCTGTACTTGACGCATAATCTCCTTCGTCTCCTCTAGATTGGTACGGTATGGTGCACGGTTGGGTAGCGTTGCACCGGGAATTAAGTCAATTTGATGCTCAATCCCTCGAATAGGTGGTAATCCCGGTGGCACGTCTTGTGGGAAGACGTCAGCGAACTCCTGCAAAATGTTAGTGACAGCAGGGGGCAAAGAGGAAGGCACGTCCTAGAATAATGCCGCTTTGCACACAAAAGCATAGCAAATAGATTTGTTGAAATCTAGCTCATCAATATCAGACTTTTTGGCAAGTAAACATGCACTTTTCAATTTAATTTCAGAAACAACACTAGATGGTTTATTATGAGGTTTCATTTGTTGCTCAAATTCTTTTGCCACAATCTGATTTTCACTCTTATTTTTCTCCTGTTTTGCTTTATTAGCTCTATTAATGTCATCTTTCAAAATGGAATCAGGAGTCATAGGAAGCAAAGTAATATATTTATCCTTATGAACAAGAGTATACTGATTGTTTCTACCATGGTGTACAGAATTTTTATCAAATTGCCATGGTCTACCAAGTAATAAGGAACATGCTTGCAGGGGTACCACATCACAATCAACATAATCAGCATATGTAGAGATACTAAAATGCACACGAACAGTACGTGTTACCTTAACCTTGCCGCTGTTGTTGAACCATTGGATGTAGTAAGGATGTGGATGTGGTCTTGTGGTGAGAGATAGTTTCTCCACCATCTCCATGCTAGCCAAGTTGTTACAGCTCCCTCCATCTATGATGACGCGAACACAACGTTCCTTCACAACTCCCTTTGTATGGAACAAATTATGCCTCTGATTTTGCTCTGCTTGTGTGACCTGCACACTCAAAACACGTTGAGCAACTAAACATTCATACCTGTCAGCGTCTTCAGGAGCCATGTATTGCGTCTCATTTTCAGAATCATCTCCACCATATTCTTCACGAGTAATAAGAGCCAAAGTCTCCTCATCATAGTCACTAGCGGACTCATACCCATCATCCTCAGTAGCAATCATTACACGCTGAGATTTGCATTCTCGCGCATAATGTCCTCTTCCCTTACAACGACGACAAATAATATCACTTGTGTGCCCTGTTGATGCCATGGAAGAAGAAGAGCTCTGTGCAGGCCCGGCAGGTGCGCTCTTGGCAGATAGTGGTGGTTGTGCCTGCTTTCTTGTATCACGGCTGGAGGTGGAACCTGATGGAGGTGATGGTGCAGTGGAAGTAGAAGATGCACGCGGTGTCCATGACGAAGGTCGACCTGCAGAAAAGTTAGTTCGCGCCAATGCTTGTCGATCCTGCACTTCACGTTCAGCTTTACAAGCAAGATGGAATAAACGAGTGATATTAGTATACTCCTTATACTCTAGAATGGTCTGAATCTCTCTATTTAAACCACCCATAAAACGTGCAAGCATAGCTTCATTCTCCTCAACAATACCACATCTAATCATGCCAGTTTGTAATTCCTGATAATATTCTTCTACAGAATTTTTCCCTTGTCGTAAACGCTGCAGTTTTTGAAGCAATTCACGTTGATAATATGGTGGAACCCAACGAGTACGCATAGCAGTTTTCAAAGCAGCCCAAGTAGCTGGAATAGGATATAATCTACAATGTTCAGACCACCATACACATGCAAAGCTAGTGAAAGCACAAACAGCAGCAGCAACCCATCTCTCCTCGGGATATTGTAAACATGTAAAACGTTGTTCAGTTTCCAACTCCCAAGTAAGATATACATCAGGAACGTATCACCCTCAAACGGTGGAATATTCAATTTCAGTTTAGGAACATGGTCATGATCTCGTACCTGAGGTGGTGGTGGAGGCCTACCGTTGCGAATATATACCTGAGGTCGACCTGCTGGAGGTGGTGCTGGTGGCTGCACGTAGTTCTGATTTTGATCAACCTCATCCTCATAATCGCCCGCATAATCGTCATCCTCCTCAACCGCCGCAGTAGCAGGAGCCAAAGAAGCATCAACAGTAGGTGCAGCGGCACCCGAATTTTGGCTAGTCTCAATTGGAACGCGCTGTGCTCGTCCCACTTGATTTTGAAGGCGGCGTTGGAGATGTGGTTGTTGTTGTTGTTGTAGAGGTGCGACAGGTGCAGCCGGTGGTGGTTGGGGAAGACGCTTGAGCAATTCATTAAACCTGTTATCCAGCTTTGTCTCATACGACTTCTCCACGGCATCTATCTTCTCCATAGCCTCTTCAAATCTGTTTAGCACATCTCCCACCTGGCCACTCATCATTTGATGGAATTTATCATGCAACCCCTTATTCGTCATGTTCTCCCAATCAGTCTCATCGGCTTGTGATCCTGCCATGGTTAGCAGCAATAGAAACACAAAAGAATATGATCCTACAGACTACTAGGAAGTGGTGGTGATGGTGGTGTGTCACAAATCCTTCAAGCGAATCTCAAATTCTTACCAGTTCTTACCCAGCAGCAGGTGGTGATCGGCAACCGTTGTAGTCAAAACTCTCAAAGCTTGGATAGAGCGATTACCAGGGAGAGTCAAACGCACGACGTAGATGTATGTGGAGGTGGGAAGGCTTATAGTATGGTAGCAAAAAGTGTCAGCAATAATCAATTCAGATATGCAAAGTTGAATAAACGCTCAACGACGGTACTGTGCAGGTCCTGGGCTAGACCGTCCTAGAGACGCGAGCCTAGAACACTAACAAAATTACGACGCTGCACGTAAACAAGGGAGGAGCACACTCTGAATTTTTTTTCTCTTTTTTTCACTTTTTTTTTGCACTTTTTCCTTTTTTTTTGTTTTTTTGCTCCGCAACAATTTTTTTCGAAAAAGTCTACAAATGGTCTAAAAACTGCCTACCAAAATTTTCCAGACTTAGTTTTTTTTTTAAACTGGAACTATTTTTCTACTGCGGGTAACACAGAAGTTTGGGAGTCCTTCTCTGTCACGACTCGGAGTATGGCGTGATCTGGAAATCCAAAACAGAGTAACAAAATACTGGACTTGGACTAGGACTGGTGGCGGAGATGAATCTGGTGGAACTCGGACTGGTGACGGAGATGAATCTGGTGGAACTCGGACTGATGGCGGATATATGTTGCAGGTGTACTCGGATTGGCGTGATGGCGGCGGATATCTGGTGGCGTATATGGACTCGGATTGGCGGTGAATATGTGGTGGTGGTATATGGCAGCGGCGATGAAGTTGGTGCGGTGGTGGTATATGGCAGCAGCGATGATGATGATGCGGTGGTGATATATGGCAGCGGCGACGTGACAACCTGTGAACAGAACTCGAAACACTAAAGGACTAGACGCTAAGACCAGCAACTTGACACGACGATGCAACCGCAAATTCAACAAAGCAAACACAGAAAAGATTATGCAAAGGCTCAGATTGGTTCGGATAGGATGAACTAACCCTAAATTTTTTTTGGCTTTTTCGTGGACTATAGGTATGAAGAACTAACTCGATCTAAACTACGAAAAACTGTAAAATCTCACCGAGCAACCTGGAAATCTGATACCACTTGATAGAGGCAAAGGTGTCCCGTCTTTCGATGAGATGATGGATATCGCTTTGGTGGAAGTCGACTTTGACGATACGACTACGAACGTGCGATGACGTCGCGCCTTAGCAATCGCTAAACCAACTCCGAGAGGTTATTGACCACGCCGGAGCACGATCATCCTGACCACGAGGGTCTGTTTCCTGCGAGCAAACGAAGAACAAACAAGAAACTGAGATTGCAATCTGGATATTGCGAATATAAGATGAAAGCTTTATTGATCAAGGTGGGGTTCTGTGACGCCTTTGTCTGGTCGTTGAACACAAACGAAGTACGCGAAGTTGCAGCTATGGCGAACTTTTAATCTAAACAAAACCCAAAGTCTAAACGACGCCCTAAGGGCTGTATATATGGAGGAAGAGGGGGGAATTTCGTGGCCCTTGAGGAAGGGGTCCGAAACCAACCCTATCTCTTGTTTCCCCACACATACGGACTCTAAAAAGAGCCTATACTCAAGTATTTCGAAATTACATGGGCCTGGCCCAATAATAAGGTGACGCAGCACCTAGAATAGCCTCTGGACGAAAGTTATGAAGTATCATCTTGCATATTTCGTCCAAGGCTTCATGCACGCATTATGGTGGCTTCAATGTCCTGAAATCATCACTTGTAACTCTGTTCTTGTCCCCCATGCGCATGCCATCATCTCCATGCTTGTTCTTGCTCCAATGTTCATCCTTCTCAAAGCTAGGCCCTTCATTTGTAAGCAAAACAAATGTATCCAATTAGGCAGCATCATATTCTCATGAACATTAGAATCATTACCAAGAAACGAAAGTACCTGGTAATTTAATTGGCGTGCGCGAGCTCTAGTAATTGGTCCAGTATGTATAGCAGCAGGGGTTGTGGGTGTAACAATGGTATTGATGTCCTCATCAGCGTCTAGTCCTATAGAGTTTCGAGTTCTCTTCACAAGTCGTCACGTCGCCGCTGCCATATATCACCACCGCATCATCATCATCGCTGCTGCCATATACCACCACCGCACCAACTTCATCGCCGCTGCCATATACCACCACCACATATTCACCGCCAATCCGAGTCCATATACGCCACCACATATCCGCCGCCATCACGCCAATCCGAGTACACCTGCAACATATATCCGCCACCAGTTCGAGTTCCACCAGATTCATCTCCGCCACCAGTCCGAGTTCCACCAGATTCATCTCCGCCACCAGTCCGAGTTCCACCAGATTCATCTCCGCCACCAGTCCTAGTCCAAGTCCAGTATTTTGTTACTCTGTTTTGGATTTCCAGATCACGCCATACTCCGAGTCGTGATAGAGAAGGACTCCCAAACTTTTGTGTTACCCGCAGTAGAAAACTAGTTCCAGTTTCAAAAAAAACTAAGTCTGGAAAATTCTGGCTAGGCAGTTTTTAGACCATTTGTAGACTTTTTCGAAAAAAAATTGTTGCGGAGCAAAAAAAAAGAGGAAAAAAAGTGCAAAAAAATTCAGAGTGTGCTCCTCCCTTGTTTACGTGCAGCGCCGTGATTTTGTTACTGTTCTAGGCTCGCGTCTCTAGCACGGTCTAGCCTAGGACCAGCACGGTACCGTCGTTGAGCGTTTATTCAACTTTGCATATCTGAATTGATTATTGCTGACCCTTTTTGATAGCATATTATAATCCTTCCCAGCTCCACATACATCTACGTCGTGCGTTTGACTCTCCCTGGTAATCGCTCTATCCAAGCTTTGAGAGTTTTGACTACAACGGTTGCCGATCACCACCTGCTGCTGGGTAAGAACTGGTAAGAATTTGAGATTCGCTTGAAGGATTTGTGACACACCACCATCACCACCACTTCCTAGTAGTCTGTAGGATCATATTCTTTTGTGTTTCTATTGCTGCTAACCATGGCAGGATCACAAGCCGATGAGACTGATTGGGAGAACATGACGAACAAGGAGTTGCATGATAAATTTCAGCAAATGATGAGTGGCCAGGTGGGAAATGTGCTAAACAGATTTGAGGAGGCTATGGAGAGGATAGATGCCATGGAGAAGTCGTTCGAGACAAAGCTGGATAACAAGTTTAATGAATTGCTCAAGCGTCTTCCCCAACCGCCACCGGCTGCACCTGTCGCACCTCTACAACAACAACAACCACATCTCCAACGCCGCCTTCCAAATCAAGTGGGACGAGCACAGCGCGTTCCAATTGAGACTGGTCAAAATTCGGGTGCCGCTGCACCTACTGTTGATGCTTCTTTGGCTCCTGCTACTGCGGCGGCTGAGGAGGATGACGATTATGCGGGCGATTATGAGGATGAGGTTTATCAAAATTAGAACTACGTGCAGCCACCAGCACCACCACCAGCAGGTCGACCTCAGGTATATGTTCGCAACGGTAGGCCTGCACCACCACCTCAGGTACGAGATCTTGACCATGTTCCTAAACTGAAATTTAATATTTCACCGTTTGAGGGTAGATACATTCCTGATGTATATCTTACTTGGGAGTTAGAAACTGAACAACGTTTTACATGTTTACAATATCCCGAGGAGAGACGGGTTGCTGCTGCTGTTTGTGCTTTCACTAGTTTTGCATGTGTATGGTGGTCTGAACATTGTAGATTATATCCTATTCCAGCTACTTGGGCTGCTTTGAAAACTGCTATGCATACTCGTTGGGTTCCACCATATTATCAACGTGAATTGCTTCAAAAACTGCAGCGTTTACGACAAGGGAAAAACTCTGTAGAAGAATATTATCAGAAATTACAAACTGGCATGATTAGATGTGGTATTGTTAAGGAGAATGAAGCTATGCTTGCACGTTTTATGGGTGGTTTAAATAGAGAGATTCAGACCATTCTAGAGTATAAGGAGTATACTAATATCACTCGTTTATTCCATCTTGCTTGTAAAGCTGAACGTGGAGTGCAGGATCGACAAGCATTGGCGCGAACTAACTTTTCTGCAGGTCGACCTTCATCATGGACACCGCGTGCATCTTCTACTTCCACTACAGCAGCACCTCCATCAGGTTCCACCTCCAGCCGTGATACAAGAAAGCAGGCACAACCACCACTATCTGCCAAGAGCGCACCTGCCGGGCCTGCACAGAGCTCTTCTTCTTCCATGGCATCAACAGGGCACACAAGTGATATTATTTGTCATCGTTGTAAGGGAAGAGGACATTATGCGCGAGAATGCAAATCTCAGCGTGTAATGATTGCTACTCAGGATGGTGGGTATGAGTCCGCTAGTGACTATGATGAGGAGACTTTGGCTCTTATTACACGTGAAGAACATGGTGGAGATGATTCTGAAAATGAGACGCAATACATGGCTCCTGAAGACGCTGACAGGTATGAATGTTTAGTTGCTCAACATGTTTTGACTGTGCAGGTCACACAAGCAGAGCAAAATCAGAGGCATAATTTGTTCCATACAAAGGGAGTTGTGAAGGAACGTTCTGTTCGCGTAATCATAGATGGAGGGAGCTGTAACAACTTGGCTAGCATGGAGATGGTGGAGAAACTATCTCTCACCACAAGACCACATCCACATCCTTACTACATCCAATGGTTCAACAACAGCGGCAAGGTTAAGGTAACACGTAATGTTCGTGTGCATTTTAGTATCTCTACATATGCTGATTATGTTGATTGTGATGTGGTACCCTTGCAAGCATGTTCCTTATTACTTGGTAGACCATGGCAATTTGATAAAAACTCTGTACACCATGGTAGAAACAATCGGTATACTCTTGTTCATAAGGATAAAAATATTACTTTGCTTCCTATGACTCCTGATTCCATTTTGAAAGATGACATTAATAGAGCTAATTAAGCAAAACAGGAGAAAAATAAGAGTGAAAATCAGATTGTGGCAAAAGAATTTGAGCAACAAATTAAACCTAATAATAAACCATCTAGTGTTGTTTCTGAAATTAAATTGAAACGTGCATGTTTACTTGCCACAAAATCTGATATTGATGAGCTAGATTTCCACAAATCTGTTTGCTATGCTTTTGTGTGCAAAGCGGCATTATTTTCATTCGAGGACGTGCCTTCCTCTTTGCCCCCTGCTGTCACTAACATTTTGCAGGAGTTCGCTGACGTCTTTCCACAAGACGTGCCAACGGGATTACCACCTATTAGAGGGATTGAGCATCAAATTGACTTAATTCCCGGTGCATTGCTACCCAAACGTGCACCATACCGTACGAAGGAGATTATGCGTCAAGTACAGGAGCTGCTCGACAAAGGTTATATACGCGAATCTCTTAGTCCTTGTGCTGTTGCTATTATACTTGTGCCTAAAAAGGATGGTACATCGCGTATGTGTGTTGATTTTAGAGGCTTTCATAACATTACTATTCGTTATCGTCATCCTATACCTAGGCTAGATGATATGCTTGATGAATTGAGTGGCTCTACAATATTTTCCAAAGTTGATTTGCGTAGTGGATACCATCAAATTCGTATGAAACTGGGAGAAGAATGGGAAACAGCATTTAAAACTAAGTTTGGTTTATATGAGTGGTTAGTCATGCCTTTTGGGTTAACTAATGCACCTAGTACTTTCATGAGACTAATGAACGAAGTTTTACGTGCTTTTATTGGACGATTTGTGGTAGTCTATTTTGATGATATACTGATTTATAGCAAATCTTTGGAACAACATTTGGAACATTTACGTGTTGTTTTTATTGCTCTACGTGATGCACATTTGTTTGGTAACCTTGGGAAGTGCACCTTTTGCACCGACCGAGTATCTTTTCTTGGCTATGTTGTTACTCCACAGGGAATTGAAGTTGATAAAGCCAAGATTGAAGCTATTGAGAGTTGGCCGCAGCCCAAAACGGTCACACAAGTGAGGAGTTTCCTTGGCCTCGCTGGTTTCTATAGGCGTTTTGTGAGAGATTTCAGCTCCATTGCTGCACCTCTCAACGAGCTTACAAAGAAGGATGTGCCTTTTGTTTGGGGTACCGCACAGGAAGAAGCCTTCACGGTATTGAAAGATAAGTTGACACATGCTCCTTTACTCCAACTTCCTGATTTTAATAAGACTTTTGAGCTTGAATGTGATGCTGGTGGAATTAGATTAGGAGGTGTGTTACTACAAGATGGTAAACCTGTTGCATACTTTTCTGAAAAATTGAGTGGGCCAAGTCTGAATTATTCTACTTATGATAAAGAACTATATGCTCTTGTTCGGACTTTAGAAACATGGCAACATTATTTATGGCCCAAAGAATTTGTTATACATTCTGATCATGAATCTTTGAAACATATTAAAAGTCAAGCTAAACTGAATCGTAGACATGCTAAATGGGTCGAATTCATTGAAACTTTCCCTTATGTCATTAAACACAAGAAGGGTAAAGAAAATGTTATTGCTGATGCATTGTCTCGTCGCTATACTATGCTGTCACAATTTGACTTCAAAAAATTTGGTTTGGAGACCATCAAAGATCAATATGTGCATGATGCTGATTTTAATGATGTTTTGCAGAATTGTAAAGAAGGAAGAACCTGGAACAAGTTTGTCGTTAATGATGGATTTGTGTTCCGTGCTAACAAGCTATGCATTCCAGCTAGCTCTCTTCGTCTTTTGTTGTTGCAGGAGGCGCATGGAGGAGGATTAATGGGACACTTTGGCGTGAAGAAGACGGAGGACATACTTGCTACACATTTCTTTTGGCCAAAGATGAGACCGGATGTTGAGCGTTTTGTTGCTCGCTGCACTACATGTCAAAAAGCTAAGTCACGACTCAATCCTCATGGTTTATATATGCCTTTGCCTGTACCTAGTGTTCCTTGGGAGGATATATCTATGGACTTTGTTTTAGGTTTACCTCGAACAAAGAAGGGGAGGGATAGCATATTTGTTGTCGTGGATAGATTCTAAAAAATGGCACACTTTATACCATGTCATAAAAGCGATGATGCTGTTAATGTTGCTGATTTGTTCTTCCGTGAAATTATTCGTTTGCATGGTGTGCCAAATACTATTGTTTCAGATCGTGATACTAAATTTCTTAGGCACTTTTGGAGATGTTTATGGGCTAAGTTGGGGACTAAACTGCTTTTTAGTACTACTTGTCACCCCCAAACTGATGGACAAACTGAAGTAGTCAATAGAACATTGTCTACTATGCTTAGGGCTGTTTTGAAGAATAATAAGAAAATGTGGGAAGAATGCTTGCCTCATATTGAGTTTGCTTATAATCGTTCATTGCATTCTACTACTAAGATGTGCCCTTTTGAAATTGTGTATGGTTTCCTACCTCGTGCACCTATTGATTTGTTGCCTCTTCCATCTTCGGAGAAGGTTAATTTTGATGCTAAACAACGTGCTGAATTGATCTTAAAAATGCATGAGTTAACTAAGGAAAACATTGAGCGTATGAATGCTAAATATAAACTTGCTGGAGATAAGGGTAGAAAACATGTTGTGTTTGCACCTGGAGATCTTGTTTGGTTACATTTGCGTAAGGATAGATTTCCTGATTTGCGCAAATCAAAGCTAATGCCACGTGCTGATGGTCCTTTTAAGGTGTTAGACAAAATAAATGATAATGCATATAAACTTGAGCTGCCTGCAGATTTTGGGGTTAGTCCCACTTTTAACATTGCAGATTTGAAGCCTTATTTGGGTGAGGGAGATGAGCTTCCGTCGAGGACGACTTCATTTCAAGAAGGGGAGGATGATGAGGACATCAATACCATTGTTACACCCACAACCCCTGCTGCTATACATACTGGACCAATTACTAGAGCTCGCGCACGCCAATTAAATTACCAGGTACTTTCGTTTCTTGGTAATGATTCTAATGTTCATGAGAATATGATGCTGCCTAAATTGGATACATTTGTTTTGCTTACAAATGAAGGGCCTAGCTTTGAGAAGGATGAACATTGGAGCAAGAACAAGCATGGAGATGATGGCATGCGCATGAGGAACAAGAACGGAGTTACAAATGATGATTTCAGGACGTTGAAGCCACCATAATGCATGCATGAAGCCTTGGACGAAATATACAAGATGCTACTTCATAACTTTCGTCCAAAGGCTATTCTAGGTGCTGCGTCACCTTATTATTGTGCCAGGCCCATGTAATTTCGAAATACTTGAGTATAGGCTGTTTTTAGAGTCCGTATGTGTGGGGAAACAAGAGATAGGGTTGGTTTCGGACCCCTTCCCCAAGGGCCACGAAATTCCCCCCTCTTCCTCCATATATACAGTCCTTAGGGCGTCGTTTAGACTTTGGGTTTTGTTTAGATTAAAAGTTCGCCATAGCTGCAACTTCGCGTACTTCGTTTGTGTTCAACGACCAGACAAAGGCGTCACAGAACCCCACCTTGATCAATAAAGCTTTCATCTTATATTCGCAATATCCAGATTGCAATCTCAGTTTCTTGCTTGTTCTTCGTTTGCTCGCAGGAAACAGACCCTCGTGGTCTGGTTGATCGTGCTCCGGCGTGGTCAATAACCTCTCGGAGTTGGTTTAGCGATTGCTAAGGCGCGACGTCATCGCACGTTCGTAGTCGGATCGTCAAAGTCGACTTCCACCAAAGCGATATCCATCATCTCATCGAAAGACGGGACACCTTTGCCTCTATCAGTGGGCCAATAGAATCCTTGCCGGAATGCTTTCCCAACTAATAACCTTGATCCAATGTGGGAGCCGCACATGCCTTTGTGTATCTCGGCCAACAGTTCCTTTCCTTCTTCCCGGCAGACGCACTTCAGTTTCACACCGCTGGGCCTCCTTCTGTACAGAGTGTCATCGACAAACTGATACATACTTGCCATCCGGGCTACTCTCTCGGCTTCATCTTGGTCGCCGGGAAGCTCTCCGGTTTGGAGGAAGTGGACTATGTACCTTGCCCAAGTTGGATCCTGGGGCTCGGCAACGAGGACTAGCGGCACCTGCTCTGCTGCGGGAGCACATGCCACATTCGTGGGGACCATGGGCCCGACTGGAGGGTGTGGTCCGGCAGGCTGCGAGGAGTTGTTTCCGGCAGGGTCTCTGCCAAGAGCGGATGACTCTACCGGGAGAGGCTTACTGGAGTCCAACTTTCTCCTTTTCCTGGCCATTGTTACTGGGGATACGGAAGGCTGGGTGGGATGGAGAACAAAAGTTCCTGGTTCCATAGGAAGCTTCTGCATAGTTGGCTAACTTTTAACTAAACAAATCCCAATGAAAAAGCTACTAGATGGATCTACTTATATAGAAGTAATGGGTGGCGGCCAAGGAGGCGGGAGGACGTCCCAGGGCATCCTAAAACTAAATCTAGGTCGTACAACGCTCATTGGCCCAAGTGGAGGTGATGCAACACCTTTGGACTTGTAGTTTGACTCGGATTCTGCTGTAGTGTCACATTGTTTCGTCGATATCTCAACGGTCCGGACGAATTTGAAGGTGAATCCAATTGCGTTGGAAAGAGCACGAAATATACTTTCCAACAAAAAAAGTCACCCAATTCGGAGTTCGGATGAAAGTGTTCTTCGCGTTTTGAGTCAGGTTTGTCTGTGCAGTTCGAATCTGAGTCCAGAACGTGAGAGACTTGGACTCTATCTTCTCTTGGCCCAAAAGTGACGTGAGAGGACTTTTTGGACAGCGCCTAAACTTCTATTTTTCCCTTACCGTTTTATTTGGATTGTACAATGTCCCATACACCTGCAATTAGACATGGCACAAAAGTCTGTGAAGTGTTTTTGTCCTGGATAACATAAATGAATTATTGCATAGTTTGCATTAGAAATCACCTCACAAATATGCATGTATGCAATATTTTTGGTCGTATCCAAGGTAGTCATGTCCTCATCAAGACCCAAGCATCTAAACTTGGGGATGCGCTGGATTGCATCCCCTCTTTCCTCTACAATCCATTGGTATACTACTTGGAGCTATATTTTTATTCATCACATGACATGAGTTTTGCTTGGAGCGTCGTGTATTATAGCAGTATTTGCTTCGTTCTCTTTTTAGTTTGCCACAATCATTGTTTGCCGCACACACCTTTTGAGAGGGACACACATTTATTCACGATTTGTTAGAATACTCTATGTGCTTCACTTATATCTTTTGAGCTAGGCAGTTGCTCTAGTGCTTCACTTATATCTTTTAGAGCACAGCGGGGGTTACATTTTAAAGAAATAATTGCACTCTAATGCTTCACTTATATCTTATCGAGAGTCTAATAAATGGCAATGACAATATGCACATGTTATGAAATTGGTCCAAATATGATAGGTATTCAAGGGGGATATGATAAAAACTTTCATGTAGATCACTAGAAATGAAATGTGTGGTTTAATATCGTAATATGAAAGGGTATAGGTTCATGATCATTGGTTGGTAGAAATATCAGCATTAAAGTTTGTTATCACTATTCATCTAAGTGTTTGTCATGGCATGACGGGGAAGTCTAAGCAATCTTAGGTCTGATTGAAATCCTTTGTGCGATTATAATCGGGGGCGCGGGATGGATAACTCCTACCAACCTCCTCCCTAGGGGCATGCGGGGAGTACTTTGCTTCGAGCGCTAATAGACTTTCGCAATAAGTAAGTTCTTTATGACTAATGTGAGTCCATGGATTATATGCACTCCTGTCTTTCCGCCATTTACCCAAAAAGGCTTTCCCCCCGCTTTATATATAAAGCACCGATCAACAAGCATCCAGTACAAACACACGCCGACGCAACACACACACACACCCAAGGCAGGATACAAAGGCGCTGAGCGTAGCAACACCACCCCTAGCACTACCACCACGAAGAGATGAAACTACATATGACGAACCATGAGCTCCAAGGCGGTGCCTTCAGGAAGGGTACGACACAGGAGCGCCACCATCGCCCGCTCCGAGGATCAGAGTTTCCCCTGGAGCTGCATGACAGGCAATGAGTGCCGTGACGACGCCTTCAAGAAGGGAACGATATTCGTCGTCGCCGGTCCGTTCGAAGATAGATCAGGTTTTCACCTCGGCCAACACTCACCGCCACTGAACGCCACACCCCGGTCACCACGCCGCCCACACGGCCATGGTGACCAGGCAGCGCCAAGGCACGGGCTTTGCCCAAGAGCACCGTGCTATCACCACCAGGGCCGCCGCCCCGGCATCCAAGACATAGACACCACCTCATCCGAGACCCGTCTCAACACCAACGAAAGAGACGAGCGGAAAGGTCCCACCTTTCGTACCCCTGGGCGACCCCCAGCATTGAGGCCTAATAGGCCGGCCAGAACTGGCATCCACTGACCCGTCCTACTGCCCCGAGCGCGAGACGAGCTCGGTCCTGCAGCATCGAGAGGGGGACGAGGTCCGTCCTGCTGCACCGTGCGCGAGACGAGCTCAGTCTTGCTGCACGGTGCACGAGACGAGCTCGGTCCTGCAGCCCCGGGGCGCGAGAAGAGCGGTGGACCGTAGCTGGGAGAGGACCAGCCGTTTGATGGGAGTAGCGCCCGGGCGACGAGGAGACGGGGCGAAGTTCGAGATGGTCCAAACGCAGACAAGCCGACGCCGGAGAAGCCGGCCGCAGCCGTGGGCAGATCCGTCGAGCCACCGTGAAGCTGCCACGACACCGAGAGGCCACCATCGCCGGACCTCCCCACGCCGCCGCCCACGGTGATGTGGAGCATCCTATGGACATCACCATGTCAAGAGTCCGTTTGGCAAATGACACGTGCGACATCTACTTCACATATGCAAAGGTGAATCATCTCCTTTACACGTGCTCACTTGACCCCTTCGAGGATAGTACACTACTTGACACTCCACTCGTGTGCATGCATAGGTATTGTCGAAACACTACGGACGACGAGGAGTGCAAGCGCCAAGGTACAACTACACCATCCGCGAGGGAGGCCTGGAAGCGACGACGGAAGAAGACGGAGCTGCTGAAGCTACAGCGGCCGGACATCCGGGCCAGAGGCCAGACATCCGGCGCCTGGGCAGCCGCGCAGGAGCTGCCCCAACAATCGGCCGACCAAGCTTCAGCGGCCAGACATCCGGCGCCTCCCGACAGCCCGGACATCCGGCCTCTCCCCCGGAAATCCGGCATCGACGACAGAACACACCAGAAGCTCGACCACTTCAGCCCGAACATCCGGCCGAGACCCTGGACATCCGATCGTCCCGAAGCCCCGGACATCCGGCCCCCAGCTCGGACATCCGGCACCTGCGCATGCACAGCCGGGCCAAAGGCCCATGTATCCCCTCCTCACTTACCCCTTCGTGGACTAGCCTATATATACTCCTTCCCCTTCCTCTAGTTAGGGTTAGCAAAGTGATAGCTCATTTGATAGAGAGCTTTGCTCCTTGTACCACTCTACTCTTGGGAGAGAGAGACTACTACTCCTTATGGAGGCCAAGACCTCCATCTAGGAGAAGATCCTGCGGGATATATCATCAAGACCCCCTCTTGGGCGGCCCCCCCTTCAAGACCTCCTCATGGAGATGAACTTTACCTTGTATCTTTCCCTTTGTTGTTCATGTACCTTGTGGATCTTGTGTGTTTGATTGTCTAGTGGATGTGTGATTGGACTTGTTCTTGAGTCCCCTTGTGATTTCTCTCCGTTCTTCCCCGTGTTCATCGTGTTCTTCGAGGGAACCCACTCCAATCGTCAAAGATCGGCCTACACCGGGTTAGCCCCGTATCGTATGATATCATGAGCCACGTTGATCACGATTTCGGAGCCTCCCCATTGTGTTTTCTAGCCTAGTTTTGTTGATTTCATCCTAAATTCGAAAATCCCCACCAAAAATAGCCTCCAATTTTTTTTTGTGAGTTGTTGGTTTGATGATGTTTTGTTGATTTTGATCCATGGATTTGCTTGGTTTCAAGTGGATCTAGCTTTCCCCCATCTTTTTCCCCTTTCCATCCACAAAATTCATCAAATTTTGCCCCCGAAATCATCCATTTCCGCCCCCAAATCGAGTTTCGAAGTCCAAATCCCGATCTGGAATCGTCGAGCCGGACATCCGGGCCCCAAGACGGACATCCGACTCCTGGAGCACCAAATCTGCACGGTTCTGGACACTGACCCCCGGAAATCTGGACCCAACCCCGGATGTCCGACCCCTGTAGATTTCAGCCTCCCGGGTTTCACCGTTTTGTCCATAACTTTCACATCCGGAGTCCGATTTTCACGTTCTTTAGCTCGTTGAGTAGCTATTGACATCCTCTATCCATCTAGATAGGTTCCATCCCCATTTGACTCCATCTAAATTTTGGAATTTTGGCATCTTTGCCTAGGGCTTCCACCATAACTTCCGCAAAACCACCATAGCCTTCCGCAACCTAACCAATTTTGTTCCTTATAGCTTTAGTGGTTGTTTGAGTTGCGATTCGAGTCTCCTAAGGTGTTTAGGCTACTTAGGGACGGTTGCTTCTTAGTCAACCACCACCACCATAACTTCCGCATAGGCTTGCCCACCATACACTTCCGCCATCCCAACTTAACCCAATTTTGTTTGTGTTGTGAGTTGTGTCTCCTAAGGTGTTTCGGCTATTTAGGGACCGTGCTTCCAACTCCGACACCATGTATAGTCCATCAACCTTACCCTCGACTTCCGCATTGCGTACTCCTAAACCCATCATTGCATTTCCGCAATCCCATTGAGCTTCCGCAAAACCACCATCGCATTCCTGCTACCACCATTTGACTTTTGTCCTTGAGATTTTGAGTTGTGGTTTTTCCGTTTCCTAAGGTGTTTCGGCTAATTAGGAACGGGTTGACATCGACAACACCGCCTCTCATCATCGCAACGGACGGTAACCTCGACGACACCATTGTATATTCCCCTTGCAATTGCAATTGTTAACCCCTAGCCCATTTTGCGTCACTTGCCTATCGAGACTAGCCATTTGAGTATTGCCGGCAACGTTACTTGTGCACATTAGTGATCTACATCTTCCATTGCATACATACCATATCATCTTGGTATCACATCATCCATTGTGTCACAAGATTGTTCCCGCATATACACAATTGCTATCTTGGTTTGTGCATCGTGGCCATACAAAAAAAGAATAAGCTTTTAAGCAAAGAAAAAGAGTGAACAAAGAGCCTGTAAGCAATAGCCATAGCATCACAATATATCATATGGTATCATACATGATCATCTTGGATCATTGTGTGAGAAACACCGGGAACCATACATATATAGCATACTTGGGATAGAAAGTTTATCCATTTTGCATCTTATAGGTTGTGCACAAGTGTCGTATCCGCCTATTGAGCAATCGTGCTAGCGTCTCTCTTGAGTTGTGCAACACGAGCGTTTTCCGTGGATTCCACATTTTGTGCTCATTCCTTGGTTGCACGACCCCATTTATCTATCCGTGTGTGCGTTTCCGTGTGCCATTCATTGCTATTGGTCTACTTGTTTCGCTTGTGAATTTGTGAATCTCTTTCAACATTATTGACTCTTGCTAACATTTTGCATTAAATTTTTGTGCCACTATCCTCACCGAGCTACTCCATAAGCTTTAGTTTGTAGGTGTGAGTGAACAAGTCCGGTACCAATTCCACTATTCTTTCATGTCACATTGAGTGAAACGGGATACATCCTCAACTTTGGAAAAAGGTAACTTGGTAGTTTATCTCATTTCCTACTCACCTCTACTCGAGTCTTGTGATGGATAGGCAAGGTATTTCACCCTCGGTCTACAACAACAACAACGAGTTCGATGCCACGAACAACTCCAACGACGCCAAGATGAATGCTCAAATGGAGGAGATCAAAGCCCTCATCAAGTCCTACAAGCGATCTTCCTCATCTTCGAGAAGACGCTCAAGAGCACATGCCTCCGAGCTACCATCTCCGGCAAGGTCACATCGGCATCGACACCATCACCACCATGAACGTGAAGGTCAAGAGCTCAACACCAACAACCGCTCAATGACTTCACCATCTCCCTTGGCATCTTTGCCAAGCGACTTCAAGGCATCTTCGCCTACGGACATACGGCATCTTCGCCAACAAGCACCTCAAGACTATGCTCAAGAGAAGCTCCCCAAGCTCAAGTCCGCGACTTCCACGAGCTACTACGACCTCGACACCGACCATGAGATTCCTTTCTATGGGACTCCAGAACCCAAGGAGTATCTCGAGTGGGAGCACCTGATGGATGACTACCTCAAGCTACATCAAGTTCCTCCCGAAGATCAAGTGAAGTGCGCCACAAGAAACTTCCACGACTACGCCTCGACATGGTGGTTTCACACACCTTCGGAGAGCTACGACATGAGTTGGCCCAAGACGAAGAAAGCTTTGCGGCGAGAGTTTGTGCCTCCAACCTACACGGAACAACTTCTACGCCAATTGGAGAACACCATCCAAGGATCCAAGTCCATCGACGAGTACTTCAAGGAGATGAAGAAAGCCTTGCGACGAGCCGGCGTGGACGACCCCATGTCAATGAAGTTCCACTTCATGATGGGATTGAACAACGACATCTCCAAGACTATCTTCCTCGAGAACTACAGGTCCCTCGACGACAACTACATTGGTGCTCTCAAGGCGGAACAAGAACTCATGAAGGCCTAGGCTTCTCCACCCCAAGCACACTTCTCGAAGACCATACTCAAAGATGACAAGCATGAGGCTAGTACCACCAAGATGTCCAAGCCCGATGAGCTCCAAGACGATGCTCCCAAGTTCAACTTCACCGCCATCCCTCTTTGTGGCATTGATGATGCTGAGTCCTTCACGACTCTTTTTCAAGATGGTGCGGCGATGAGTACGACTACGGAGACCTTCAAGGACCAAGCTTTGGAGGAGAGCGACTTGGTGACGAGCAAGGATGATGCTTCCATCTTAGGAGGCGAGATGATCCAGCATGGGATTTTCCCTTCGGTCATGGAGGATAGTGATGATGTGCCATCTTCAACCTTCATCCATGGTGAGGGCGATGAGATCGTTGAGTATTTCACTTCGACCACGGCAACGTATGATGACTTGAGTGACTTGTGCCACCATATTGAGAGTGAGAGTGACTTCACCACTAGCCACATATATGATGAGTTGCCCCAATTCCCATGTGAGGAGAGCCACAACCCCCACCACTTGAGTGAGATGGGTGACTCCACCATACGTGAGATTGAGTGCACCTACTTTGAGGGAGTGAGTGAACCACCACATAGAGAGAGTGAGGAGATTTTGAACTCTAACGACTTAACCTCTACCTCTATTGTGTCTTCTCATTTGGTGCTAGGTCCCATATATGATGACGCGCCGATTGCGACGACTACGTCCTGCCTTTGGACAAGACGATGGCCATGGTGGAATATGATGCACCCCACACATGGTTCCATCATGATGAAGATGACCACCATTTGGTCTTTCACACCTCACCTACACCACTTGAGTGGAATGAACAAGGTAACATAGGTGAAGGTGATGCTCTAGTCCCACTAGTGGACATTCTTGACATTGATTGCTTGCATGATGTTGATCAACCTATTACCATGCTTCATGCTAGTATGATTTCCCCATGCGGTGATTTACCCATTTATGATGAGTTTGATGATTGCCATGTGGAGTCTATTAGTTGTGATGCCATGTTACATAGGATTTCTTGTGACAATTCTTTAGGTCACATCATGTTTGACAACCCGCTTGACTTGTCATATGCTATGATTGAGATCAATCATATGTCATATTTGCAATCTCATCGTAGTGACTATGCATAAGCCATTAAAATTAACCCAATTTGCACTTACGGCATAGATGACAAGCCCATGGTTATTGGCATTTGTTTTTCTTGTGATGATATTGATATGCTTCCTTTGCATCATTTATCTCATATGCCATGCCATGACCACCTAGCTTCGGATATGCATTGTTTTGGATGTTGTCCATTTTCTCCATATGATGTTTCCAATATTGCTCATGAGGAGACCCCCATAGTTTCCTCATACATTTTAGGAGATTTTGATTCATCCTATCCATTGCATGATCCCAATACTTGTGTGCACAATATGCTTCCCGTGAATAAACATGCTATTGATGTGCCATATACTTATGCTAAATTTGCATCCCCATCGTGTCATACACAATAACTATTCTTTCATGATGGATGACATGTTCTTGTACCATGCACTAAATTTCTTTGAGCGATGCTTATCTTGTGCTAACTCACACGTGCACATACACATCATGATGGATGATGTGTACATTTACCACGCGCACAATTTCTTTGGTTTGTGTCTCTTTTGTGTAGGTACCCATGAATACTTGTCAACCTCGCAATCCCATGAGTTGACAAAACGAGCTCTAGAGAGCAATGATGACTTGGGATCCCATGGATTGCCTTTCCCACCGCTCACTTCGCGCAAACACTTCGCGCATTTCTTTTACATGGCCCTCACATGGTTATGGGTTGTTGTCCATTATATATCCTTTGCCCATCTTGCCATGTTCACTTTGCATGATATGCCCATTCCTATGCCTTTGCCATGCATTTGTGACCCATGCTTTGCATTACACATGATGATTGATTCTAGTACTTGTATGTGTATTTGCAAGCGTGGTGGAGATATTGTTCGTTATTGCCATGATTGCTTTGTGCCCCATGCCTATGATGATACTATGATCTTGATTTGTGTTCGTGCTTGCGATATGTCATGTACATTGCCTATGCCTATTCTTTGCTCACATGACATGATTTCCATGATTTCCTCTAGTGTGTTGCATCTTGGCTCCACTAGTTTGCACGACTTGATTACTATTGCTTGCCTTGTTGCATCACCGATGATTTATACTTGCTCACTTCATGCGGTTGATGACAACTATCTACATGCTTTGCACATGATTGTTATTGCTTCTTGTCACATCTCTCCATATGTTGCCTCCCTCATGCTAGATGATTTGCCATGTATTGAGTGCAACAATGCTATTAGTCTTGCTTATGAGTTTGCCCCCATAGCATTCTCACATATATTTGGAGATTTTGACATATTTCTTGTGAAGCATGCTTGTCTTACCTCTTTGCACCATATACCTCGTGCCATGAATATTGCCATTGTTGCATCATATTATTCATGCACTTGTGTTTCTAATGGTTATGTGCAAGAGAAGAGAACCATCATGATGGATGATGTGTTTATCTACCATGCGCATACGTTCTTTGTTTTGTTGTGTGCATGTGTAGGATACTTGGACTTTGTGTCGACTTCCGCTTCATGTGAGTTGACCATTCGAGCTCTTGAGAGCGAACCACCTTCTACCACGACGACTCTACATCACACTTGCTTGTACTTCGGCATTGTGAAGGACGCACAAGGACACGCTTTCACGGTGATATCCTTCTCTTTAGAGAACCCCCAAACCATGATCATGGATATTATGGATCATACTACTTGTGTTGCTTTCCCCATGAGAATTACTGTTCATCTTGGATCACTTGATTGCACACTTGTTAGAGATCTTGCTTCGACTTGTCAATTTAACCATTCCATGCATCATGATATATATGCCTTGTGTGTTGCATCCAATTCTTGGATTATTTGCTCCTCTCATATGTTTGGTTGCAACAATGTCATTCCTTCACATATGCCATGTCTCATTGATTGCTACATGCTTGACTTGATTGCCTCACACATGATGAACAATTGCTCTTTCTATTGTGTTGAGTGCCACACTATATTCACTACACGCCATGCACGTTATGCTTGGATTGTCTTGCACTTGACCCACGTGTTTAGACACTTCATTTTATTTGGTGTTGTGAATGATTCATATGCCTACCATAGACCTTTCATTGAGCAATTTGTGAATACTTGCTATGAACTTGAGGTAGATGCTTATTATCTTGACACACATATTTGCATCTCTACCTCCCATTTACATGCTTGTCCCCATGTATCTTTGCTTGTGCTCAATTAATATGCTTACATGCCATGTCACAATCCTTTGTCAAACCATATGCTTTGCATGATGACAACACTTATTTGGTGAATCACCTCTTGAATGCTTGGTTTTGCACTAACGCTAACCACATTTGTTTTTCCAAGTATTTGTTGTCCTTACTCCTTTTGAAGGAATCACAAGACGGTGCGACATTGGAGAGTGCCCATTTCGAGCTTCAAGATGACAAGTACTTGGTGAACGTCCACTTCTACATGACGACGCCATCTCTTTCCCATGGTGATTTGGTTTTCGATCCGAGGTCGGATCTTTCCCAAGGGAGGGGAGATGATGCGGAGAATCCTATGGACATCACCATGTCAAGAGTCCGATTGGCAAGTAACACGTGCGACATCTACTTCACATATGCAAAGGCAAATCATCTCCTTTACACGTGCTCACTTGACCCCTTCGAGGATGGTACACTACTTGACACTCCACTCGTGTCCATGCATAGGTATTGTCGGAACACTATGGACGACGAGGAGGAGTGCAAGCGCCAAGGTACAACTACACCATCCGCAAGGGAGGCCTGATAGAGGCAAAGGTGTCCCGTCTTTCGATGAGATGATGGATATCGCTTTGATGGAAGTCGACTTTGACGATCCGACTACGAACGTGCGAGGACGTCGCGCCTTAGCAATCGCTAAACCAACTCCGAGAGGTTACTGACCACGCCGGAGCACGATCAACCTGACCACGAGGGTCTGTTTCCTGCGAGCAAACGAAGAACAAGCAAGAAACTGAGATTGCAATCTGGATATTGCGAATATAATATGAAAGCTTTATTGATCAAGGTGGGGTGCTGTGACGCCTTTGTCTGGTCGTTGAACACAAACGAAGTACGCGAAGTTGCAGCTATGGCGAACTTTTAATCTAAACAAAACCCAAAGTCTAAACGGTGCCCTAAGGGCTGTATATATGGAGGAAAAGGGGGGGGGATTTCGTGGCCCTTGGGGAAGGGGTCCGAAACCAACCCTATCTCTTGTTTCCCCACACATACGGACTCTAAAAACAGCCTATACTTATGTATTTCGAAATTACATGGACCTGGCCCAATAATAAGGTGACGCAGCACCTAGAATAGCCTCTGGACGAAATTTATGAAGTGGCACCTTGTATATTTCGTCCAAGGCTTCATTCACTCCTTATGGTGGCTTCAAAGTCCTGAAATCATCACTTGTAACTCCGTTCTTGTCCCCCTTGCGCATGCCATCAACTCCATGCTTGTTCTTGCTCCAATGTTCATCCTTCTCCAAGCTAGGCCCTTCATTTGTAAGCAAAACAAAAGTATCCAATTTAGGCAGCATCATATTCTCATGAACACTAGAATCATTACCAAGAAATGAAAGTACCTGGTAATTTAATTGGCGTGCGCGAGCTCTAGTAATTGGTCCATTATATGTAACAGTAGGGGCTGTGGGTGTAACAATGGTATTGATGTCCTCATCATCCTCCCCTTCTTGAAATGAAGTCGTCCTCGACGGAAGCTCATCTTCCTCACCCAAATAAGGCTTCAAATCTGCAATGTTAAAAGTGGGACTAACCCCAAAATCTGTAGGTAGCTCAAGTTTATATGCATTATCATTTTTTTTCTCTAACACCTGAAAAGGACCATCAGCACGTGGCATTAGCTTTGATTTGCGCAAATTAGGAAATCTATCCTTACGCAAATGTAACCAAACAAGATCTCCAGGTGCAAGCACAACATGTTTTCTACCCTTATCTCCAGCAAGTTTATATTTAGCATTCATACGCTCAATGTTTTCCTTAGTTAACTCATGCATTTTTAAAATCAATTCAGCACGTTCTTTAGCATCAAAATTAACCTTCTCCGAAGATGGAAGAGGCAACAAATCAATTGGTGCATGAGGTAGGAAACCATACACAATTTCAAAAGGGCACATCTTAGTAGTAGAATGCAATGAACGATTATAAGCAAATTCAATATGAGGCAAGCATTCTTCCCACATTTTCTTATTATTCTTCAAAACAGCCCTAAGCATAGTAGACAATGTTCTATTGACTACTTCAGTTTGTCCAGCAGTTTGGGGGTGACAAGTAGTACTAAAAAGCAGTTTAGTCCCCAACTTAGCCCATAAACATCTCCAAAAGTGGCTAAGAAATTTAGTATCACGATCTGAAACAATAGTATTTGGCACACCATGCAAGCGAATAATTTCACGAAAGAACAAATCAGCAACATTAACAGCATCATCGCTTTTATGACATGGTATAAAGTGTGCCATTTTTGAGAATCTATCCACGACAACAAATATGCTATCCCTCCCCTTCTTTGTTCGAGGTAAACCTAAAACAAAGTCCATAGATATATCCTCCCAAGGAACACTAGGTACAGGCAAAGGCATATATAAACCATGAGGATTGAGTCGTGACTTAGCTTTTTGACATGTAGTGCACCGAGCAACAAAACGCTCAACATCCCGTCTCATCTTTGGCCAAAAGAAATGTGTAGCAAGTACGTCCTCCGTCTTCATCACGCCAAAGTGTCCCATTAATCCTCCTCCATGCGCCTCCCGCAACAACAAAAGACGAAGAGAGCTAGCTGGAATGCATAGCTTGTTAGCACGAAACACAAATCCATCATTAACGACAAAGTTGTTCCAGGTTCTTCCTTCTTTACAATTCTGCAAAACATCTTTAAAATCAGCAGCATGCACATATTGATCTTTGATGGTCTCCAAACCAAATATTTTGAAGTCAAGTTGTGAAATCATAGTATAACGACGAGACAATGCATCAGCAATAACATTTTCTTTACCCTTCTTGTGTTTGATGACATAAGGGAAAGTCTCAATGAATGCAACCCATTTAGCATGTCTACGGTTCAGTTTTGCTTGACTTTTAATATGTTTCAAAGATTCATGATTAGAATGTGTAACAAATTCTTTAGGCCATAAATAATGTTGCCATGTTTCTAAAGTCTGAACAAGAGCATATAATTCTTTATCATAAGTAGAATAGTTCAGACTAGGCCCACTCAATTTTTCAGAAAAGTATGCAACAGGTTTGCCATTTTGTAATAACACACCTCCTAATCCAATTCCACTAGCATCACATTCAAGCTCAAAAGTCTTATTAAAATCAGGAAGTTGGAGTAAAGGAGCATGTGTCAACTTATCTTTCAATACCGTGAAGGCTTCTTCCTGTGCGGTACCCCAAACAAAAGGCACATCCTTCTTTGTAAGCTCGTGGAGAGGTGCAGCAATGGTGCTAAAATCTCTCACAAAACGCCTATAGAAACCAGTGAGTCCAAGAAAACTCCGCACTTGTGTGACCGTTTTGGGCTGCGGCCAACTCTCAATAGCTTCAATCTTGGCTTTATCAACTTCAATTCCCTGTGGAGTAACAACATAGCCAAGAAAAGATACTCGGTCGGTGCAAAAGGTGCACTTCCCAAGGTTACCAAACAAACGTGCATCACGTAGAGCAATAAAAACAGCACGTAAATGTTCCAAATGTTCTTCCAAAGATTTGCTATAAATCAGTATATCATCAAAATAGACTACCACAAATCGTCCAATGAAAGCACGTAAAACTTCGTTCATTAGTCTCATGAAAGTACTAGGTGCATTAGTTAACCAAAAGGCATGACTAACCACTCATATAAACCGAACTTAGTTTTGAATGCTGTTTTCCATTCATCTCCCAATTTCATACGAATTTGATGGTATCCACTACGCAAATCAACTTTGGAGAATATTGTAGAGCCACTCAATTCATCAAGCATATCATCTAGCCTAGGAATAGGATGACGATAACGAATAGTAATATTATTAATGCCTCTACAATCAACACACATACGCGACGTACAATCCTTTTTCGGCACTAGAATAATAGGAACAGCACAAGGACTAAGGGATTCGCGAATATAACCTTTGTCGAGCAGCTCCTGTACTTGACGCATAATCTCCTTCGTCTCCTCTGGATTTGTACGGTATGGTGCACGGTTGGGTAGCGATGCACCGGGAATTAAGTCAATTTGATGCTCAATCCCTCGAATAGGTGGTAATCCCGGTGGCACGTCTTGTGGGAAGACGTCAGCGAACTCCTGCAAAATGTTAGTGACTGCAGGGGGCAAAGAGGAAGGCACGTCCTCGAATGAAAATAATGCCTCTTTGCACACAAAATCATAGCAAAAGAATTTGCTAAAAACTAGCTCATCAATATCAGATTTGGTGGCAAGTAAACAGGCCCTTTTCAATTTAATTTCAAAAGCAACACTAGATGGTTTATTATTAGGCTTCATTTGTTGCCCAAATTCTGTTGCCACAATCTGATTTTCACTCTTATTTTCTCCTATTTTGCTTTATTAGCTCTATGAATATCATCTTTCAAAATGGAATCCGGAGTCATAGGAAGCAAAGTAATATTTCTATCCTTATGAACAATAGTATACTGATTGTTTCTACGATGGTGTACAGATTTTTTATCAAATTGCCATGGTCTACCAAGTAATAAGGAACATGCTTGCATAGGTACCACATCACAATCAACATAATCAGCATATGTAGAGATACTGAAATGCACCCGAACAGTACGTGTTACCTTAACCTTGCCGCTGTTGTTGAACCATTGGATGTAGTAAGGATGTGGATGTGGTCTTGTGGTGAGAGATAGCTTCTCCACCATCTCCATGCTAGCCAAGTTGTTGCAACTCCCTCCATCTATGATGACGCGAATAGAACGTTGCTTCACAACTCCCTTTGTATGGAACAAATTATGCCTCTGATTTTGCTCAGCTTGTGTAACCTGCACAGTCAAAACACGTTGAGCAACTAAACATTCATACCTGTCAGCATCTTCAGCAGCCATGTATTGCGTCTCATGATCAGAATCATCTCCACCGTGTTCTTCATGTGTAATAAGAGCCAAAGTCTCCTCATCATAGTCACTAGCGGATTCATACCCACCATCCTCAGTAGCAATCATCACACGCTGAGATTTGCATTCTCTCGCAAAATGTCCTCTTCCCTTACAACGACGACAAATAATATCACTTGTGTGCCCTGTTGACGCCATGGAAGAAGAAGAGCTCTGTGCAGGCCCGGTAGGTGCGGTCTTGGCAGATAGTGGTGGTTGTGCCTGCTTTCTTGTATCACGGCTGGAGTTGGAACCTGATGGAGGTGCTGATGTAGTGGAAGTAGAAGATGAACGCGGTGTCCATGATGAAGGTCGACCTGCAGAAAAGTTAGTTCGCGCCAATGCTTGTCGATCCTGCACTTCACGTTCAGCTTTACAAGCAAGATGGAATAAACGAGTGATATTACTATAATCCTTATACTCTAGAATGGTCTGAATCTCTATTTAATCCACCCATAAAACGTGCAAGCATAGCTTCATTCTCCTCAACAATACCACATCTAATCATGCCAGTTTGTAATTTCTGATAATATTCTTCTACAGACTTTTTTCCTTGTCGTAAACGCTGCAGTTTTTGAAGCAATTCACGTTGATAAGATGGTGGAACCCAACGAGTACGCATAGCAGTTTTCAAAGCAGCCCAAGTAGCTGGAATAGGATATAATCTACAATGTTAAGACCACCATACACATGCAAAACTAGTGAAAGCACAAACAGCAGCAGCAACCGGTCTCTCCTTGGGATATTGTAAACATGTAAAACGTTGTTCAGTTTCTAGCTCCCAAGTAAGATATACATCAGGAATGTATCTACCCTCAAACGGTGGAATATTCAATTTCAGTTTAGGAACATGGTCATGATCTCGTACCTGTGGTGGTGGTGCAGGCCTACCGTTGCGAATATATACCTGAGGTCGACCTGCTGGTGGTGGTGCTGGTGGCTGCACGTAGTTCTGATTTTGATCAACCTCATCCTCATAATCGCCTGCATAATCATCATCCTCCTCAGCCGCCGCAGTAGTAGGAGCCAAAGAAGCATCCACAGTAGGTGCAGCGGCACCCGAATTTTGACCAGTCTCAATTGGAACGCGCTGTGCTCATCCCACTTGATTTGGAAGGCGGCGTTGGAGATGTGGTTGTTGTTGTTGTAGAGGTGCGACAGGTGCAGTTGGTGGTGGTTGGGGAAGACGCTTGAGCAATTCATTAAACTTGTTATCCAGCTTTGTCTCGAACGACTTCTCCACGGCATCTATCCTCTCCATAGCCTCTTCAAATCTGTTTAGCACATCTCCCACCTGGCCACTCATCATTTGCTGAAATTTATCATGCAACTCCTTGTTCGTCATGTTCTCCCAATCAGTCCCATTGGCTTGTGATCCTGCCATGGTTAGCAGCAATAGAAACACAAAAGAATATGATCCTACAGACTACTAGGAAGTGGTGGTGATGGTGGTGTGTCACAAATTCTTCAAGCGAATCTCAGATTCTTACCAGTTCTTACCCAGCAGCAGGTGGTGATCGGCAACCGTTGTAGTCAAAACTCTCAAAGCTTGGATAGAGCGATTACCAAGGAGAGTCAAACGCACGACGTAGATGTATGTGGAGCTGGGAAGGCTTATAATATGGTAACAAAAAAGGGTCAACAATAATCAATTCTGATATGCAAAGTTGAATAAACGCTCAACGACGGTACTGTGCTGGTCCTAGGCTAGACCGTGCTAGAGACGCGAGCCTAGAACACTAACAAAATCACGGCGCTACACGTAAACAAGGGAGGAGCACACTCTGAATTTTTTTCTCTTTTTTTCACTTTTTTTGCACTTTTTTCCCTCTTTTTCTATTTCTCCGCAACAATTTTTTTCGAAAAAGTCTACAAATGGTCTAAAAACTGCCTAGCCAGAATTTTCCAGACTTAGTTTTTATTTTTTGAAACTGGAACTATTTTTCTACTACGGGTAACACAGAAGTTTGGGAGTCCCTCTCTGTCACGACTCGGAGTATGGCGTGATCTGGAAATCCAAAACAGAGTAACAAAATACTGGACTCGGACTAGGACTGGTGGCGGAGATGAATCTGGTGGAACTCGGACTGGTGGCGGAGATGAATCTGGTGGAACCCGGACTGGTGGCGGATATATGTTGCAGGTGTACTCGGATTGGCGGGATGGCGGCGTATATGGACTCGGATTGGCGGTGAATATGTGGTGGTGGTATATGGCCGCAGCGATGATGATGATGCGGTGGTGATATATGGCAGCGGCGACGTGACAACCTGTGAACAGAACTCGAAACTCTAAAGGACTAGACGCTAAGACCAGCAACTAGACACGATGATGCAACCGCAAATTCAACAAAGCAAACACAGAAAAGATTATGCAAAGGCTCAGATTGGTTCGGATAGGATGAACTAACCCAAATTTTTTTTTGGCTTTTTCGTGGACTATAGGTATGAAGAACAGACTCGATCTAAACTACGAAAAACTGTAAAATCTCACCGAGCAACCAGGAAATCTGATACCACTTGATAGAGGCAAAGGTGTCCCGTCTTTCGATGAGATGATGGATATCGCTTTGATGGAAGTCGACTTTGACGATCCGACTACGAACGTGCGAGGACGTCGCGCCTTAGCAATCGCTAAACCAACTCCGAGAGGTTATTGACCACGCCGGAGCACGATCAACCTGACCACGAGGGTCTGTTTCCTGCGAGCAAACGAAGAACAAGCAAGAAACTGATATTGCAATTTGGATATTGCGAATATAAGATGAAAGCTTTATTGATCAAGGTGGGGTTCTGTGACGCCTTTGTCTGGTCGTTGAACACAAATGAAGTACGCGAAGTTGCAACTATGGCGAACTTTTAATCTAAACAAAACCCAAAGTCTAAACGGTGCCCTAAGGGCTGTATATATGGAGGAAGAGGGGGGAATTTCGTGGCCCTTGGGAAAGGGGTCCGAAACCAACCCTATCTCTTGTTTCCCCACACATACGGACTCTAAAAACAGCCTATACTTATGTATTTCGAAATTACATGGACCTGGCCCAATAATAAGGTGACGCAGCACCTAGAATAGCCTCTGGACGAAATTTATGAAGTGGCATCTTGTATATTTCGTCCAAGGCTTCATTCACTCCTTATGGTGGCTTCAAAGTCCTGAAATCGTCACTTGTAACTCCGTTCTTGTTCCCGTTGCGCATGCCATCAACTCCATGCTTGTTCTTGCTCCAATGTTCATCCTTCTCCAAGCTAGGCCCTTCATTTGTAAGCTAAACAAAAGTATCCAATTTAGGCAGCATCATATTCTCATGAACATTAGAATCATTAGCAAGAAACGAAAGTACCTGGTAATTTAATTGGCGTGCGCGAGCTCTAGTAATTGGTCCATTATATGTAACAGTAGGGGCTGTGGGTGTAACAATGGGATTGATGTCCTCAAACAAAGAACAAGCAAGAAACTAAGATTGCAATCTGGATATTGCGAATATAAGAGGAAAGCTTTATTGATCAAGGTGGGGTTCTGTGACGCCTTTGTCTGGTCGTTGAACACAAACGAAGTACGCGAAGTTGCAGCTATGGCGAACTTTTAATCTAAACAAAACCCAAAGTCTAAACGGTGCCCTAAGGGCTGTATATATGGAGGAAGAGGGGGGAATTTTGTGGCCCTTGGGGAAGGGGTCCGAAACCAACCCTATCTCTTGTTTCCCCACACATACGGACTGTAAAAACAGCCTATTCTTATGTATTTCCAAATTACATGGGCCTGGCCCAATAATAAGGTGACGCGGCACCTAGAATAGCCTCTGGACGAAATTTATGAAGTGACATCTTGTATATTTCGTCCAAGGCTTCATTCACTCCTTATGGTGGCTTCAAAGTCCTGAAATCATCACTTGTAACTCCGTTCTTGTTCCCCTTGCGCATCCCATCAACTCCATGCTTGTTTTGCTCCAATGTTCATCCTTCTCCAAGCTAGGCCCTTCATTTGTAAGCAAAACAAAAGTATCCAATTTAGGCAGCATCATATTCTCATGAACATTAGAATCATTACCAAGAAACGAAAGTACCTGGTAATTTTATTGGCGTGCGCGAGCTCTAGTAATTGGTCCATTATATGTAACAGCAGGGGCTGTGGGTGTAAGAATGGTATTGATGTCCTCATCATCCTCCCCTTCTTGAAATGAAGTCGTCCTCGACGGAAGCTCATCTTCCTCACCCAAATAAGGCTTCAAATCTGCAATGTTAAAAGTGAGACTAACCCCAAAATCTGCAGGCAACTCCGAGAGGTTATTGACCACGCCGGAGCACGATCAACCTGACCACGAAGGTCTGTTTCCTGTAGGCAAACGAAGAACAAGCAAGAAACTAAGATTGCAATATGGATATTGCGAATATAAGAGGAAAGCTTTATTGATCAAGGTGGGGTTCTGTGACGCCTTTGTATGGTCGTTGAACACAAACGAAGTACGCGAAGTTGCGGCTATGGCGAACTTTTAATCTAAACAAAACCCAAAGTCTAAACGGTGCCCTAAGGGCTGTATATATGGAGGAAGAGGGGGGAATTTTGTGGCCCTTGGGGAAGGGGTCCGAAACCAACCCTATCTCTTGTTTCCCCACACATACGGACTCTAAAAACAGCCTATTCTTATGTATTTCGAAATTACATGGGCCTGGCCCAATAATAAGGTGACGCGGCACCTAGAATAGCCTCTGGACGAAATTTATGAAGTGACATCTTGTATATTTCGTCCAAGGCTTCATTAACTCCTTATGGTGGCTTCAAAGTCCTGAAATCATCACTTGTAACTCCGTTCTTGTTCCCCTTGCGCATGCCATCAACTCCATGCTTGTTCTTGCTCCAATGTCCATCCTTCTCCAAGCTAGGCCCTTCATTTGTAAGCAAAACAAAAGTATCCAATTTAGGCAGCATCATATTCTCATGAACATTAGAATCATTACCAAGAAACGAAAGTACCTGGTAATTTAATTGGCGTGCGCGAGCTCTAGTAATTGGTCCAGTATGTATACCAGCAGGGGCTCTGGGTGTAACAATGGTATTGATGTCCTCATCAACCTCCCCTTCTTGAAATGAAGTCGTCCTCGACGGAAGCTCATCTTCCTCACCCAAATAAGGCTTCAAATCTGCAATGTTAAAAGTGGGACTAACCCCAAAATCTGTAGGCAGCTCAAGTTTATATGCATTATCATTTATTTTCTCTAACACCTTAAAAGGACCATCAGCACGTGGCATTAGCTTTGATTTGCGCAAATCAGGAAATCTATCCTTACGCAAATGTAACCAAACAAGATCTCCAGGTGCAAACACAACATGTTTTCTACCCTTATCTCCAACAAGTTTATATTTAGCATTCATACGCTCAATGTTTTCCTTAGTTAACTCATGCATTTTTAAAATCAATTCAGCACGTTGTTTAGCATCAAAATTAACCTTCTCCGAAGATGGAAGAGGCAACAAATCAATAGGTGCACGAGGTAGGAAACCATACACAATTTCAAAAGGGCACATCTTAGTAGTAGAATGCAAGGAACGATTATAAGCAAACTCAATATGAGGCAAGCATTCTTCCCACATTTTCTTATTATTCTTCAAAACAGCCCTAAGCATAGTAGACAATGTTCTATTGACTACTTCAGTTTGTCCATCACTTTGGGGGTGACAAGTAGTACTAAAAAGCAGTTTAGTCCCCAACTTAGCCCATAAACATCTCCAAAAGTGGCTAAGAAATTTAGTATCACGATATTAAACAATAGTATTTGGTACACCATGCAAGCGAATAATTTCACAAAAGAACAAATCAGCAACATTAACAGCATCATCGCTTTTATGACATGGTATAAAGTGTGCCATTTTCGAGAATCTATCCATGACAACAAATATGCTATCCCTCCCCTTCTTTGTTCGAGGTAAACCTAAAACAAAGTCCATAGATATATCCTCCCAAGGAACACTAGGTACAGGCAAAGGCATATATAAACCATGAGGATTGAGTCGTGACTTAGCTTTTTGACATGTAGTGCAGCGAGCAACAAAGCGCTCAACATCCCGTCTCATCTTTGGCCAAAAGAAATGTGCAGTAAGTACGTCCTCCGTCTTCTTCACGCCAAAGTGTCCCATTAATCCTCCTCCATGCGCCTCCTGCAACAACAAAAGACGAATGGAGCTAGCGGGAATGCATAGCTTGTTAGCACGGAACACAAATCCATCATTAACGACGAACTTGTTCCATGTTCGCTCTTCTTTACAATTCTGCAATACATCTTTAAAATCAGCATCATGCACATATTGCTCTTTGATGGTCTCCAAACCAAATATTTTGAAGTCAAGTTGTGAAAGCATAGTATAGCGACGAGATAATGCATCAGCAATAACATTTTCTTTACCCTTCTTGTGTTTAATGACATAAGGGAAAGTCTCAATGAATTCAACCCATTTAGCATGTCTACGATTCAGTTTAGCTTGACTTTTAATATGTTTCAAAGATTCGTGATCAGAATGTATAACAAATTCTTTGGGCCATAAATAATGTTGCCATGTTTCTAAAGTCCGAACAAGAGCATATAATTCTTTATCATAAGTAGAATAATTTAGACTAGGCCCACTCAATTTTTCAGAAAAGTATGCAACAGGTTTGCCATCTTGTAATAACACACCTCCTAATCCAATTCCACTAGCATCGCATTCAACTTCAAAAGTCTTATTAAAATCAGGAAGTTGGAGTAAAGGAGCATGTGTCAACTTATCTTTCAATGCCGTGAAGGCTTCTTCCTGTGCGGTACCCCAAACAAAAGGCACATCCTTCTTTGTAAGCTCATTGAGAGGTGCAGCAATGGTGCTGAAATCTCTCACAAAACGCCTATGGAATCCTGCGAGGCCTAGAAAACTCCTCACTTGTGTGACCGTTTTGGGCTGCGGCCAACTCTCAATAGCTTCAATCTTGGCTTTATCAACTTCAATTCCCTGTGGAGTAACAACATAGCCAAGAAAAGACACTCGGTCGGTGCAAAAGGTGCACTTCCCAAGGTTACCAAACAAACGTGTATCACGTAGAGCAATAAAAACATCACGTAAATGTTCCAAATGTTCCTCCAAAGATTTGCTATAAATCAATATGTCATCAATGGAAACTACCACAAATCTTCCAATGAAAGCACGTAAAACTTCGTTCATTAATCTCATGAAAGTACTAGGTGCATTAGTTAACCCAAAAGGCATGACTAACCACTCATATAATCCAAACTTAGTTTTAAATGCTGTTTTCCATTCATCTCCCAATTTCATACGAATTTGATGGTATCCACTACGCGAGTCAACTTTGGAGAATATTGTAGAGCCACTCAATTCATCAAGCATATCATCTAGCCTAGGAATAGGATGACGATAACAAATAGTAATATTATTAATGCCTCTACAATCAACACACATACGCGACGTACCATCCTTTTTAGGCACTAGTATAATAGGAACAGCACAAGGACTAAGAGATTCACGTATATAACCTTTGTCGAGCAGCTCCTGTACTTGACGCATAATCTCCTTCGTCTCCTCTGGATTGGTACGGTATGGTGCACGGTTGGGTAGCGATGCACCGGGAATTAAGTCAATTTGATGCTCAATCCCTCGAATAGGTGGTAATCCCGGTGGCACGTCTTGTGGGAAGACGTCAGCGAACTCCTGCAAAATGTTAGTGACTGCAGGGGGCAAAGAGGAAGGCACGTCCTCGAATGAAAATAATGCCTCTTTGCACACAAAGGCATAGCAAACAGATTTGCTAAAAACTAGCTCATCAATATCAGATTTGGTGGCAAGTAAACATGCACTTTTCAATTTAATTTCAGAAGCAACAGTAGATGGTTTATTATTAGGCTTCATTTGTTGCTCAAATTCTTTTGCCACAATCTGATTTTCACTCTTATTTTTCTCCTGTTTTGCTTTATTAGCTCTATGAATATCATCTTTCAAAATGGAATCAGGAGTCATAGGAAGCAAAGTAATATTTGTATCCTTATGAACAAGAGTATACTGATTGTTTCTACCATGGTGTACAGAATTTTTATCAAATTGCCATGGTCTACCAAGTAATAAGGAACATGCTTGCATATGTACCACATCACAATCAACATAATCAGCATATGTAGAGATACTAAAATGCACCCGAACAGTACGTGTTACCTTAACCTTGCCGTTGTTGTTGAACCATTGGATGTAAGGATGTGGATGTGATCTTGTGGTGAGAGATAGCTTCTCCACCATCTCCATGCTAGCCAAGTTGTTGCAGCTCCCTCCATCTATGATGACGCGAATAGAACGTTGCTTCACAACTCCCTTTGTATGGAACAAATTATGCCTCTGATTTTGCTCAGCTTGTGTAACCTGCACACTCAAAACACGTTGAGCAACTAAACATTCATACCTGTCAGCATCTTCAGCAGCCATGTATTGCGTCTCATGATCAGAATCATGTCCACCGTGTTCTTCATGTGTAATAAGAGCCAAAGTCTCCTCATCATAGTCACTAGCGGACTCATACCCACCATCCTCAGTAGCAATCATCACACGCTGAGATTTGCATTCTCTCGCAAAATGTCCTCTTCCCTTACAACGACGATAAATAATATCACTTGTGTGCCCTGTTGACGCCATGGAAGAAGAAGAGCTCTGTGCAGGCCCGGCAGGTGTGCTCTTGGAAGATAGTGGTGGTTGTGCCTGCTTTCTTGTATCACGGTTGGAGGTGGCACCTGAAGGAGGTGATAGCGGAGTGGAAGTATGATGAGGACATGACTACCTTGGATACGACCAAAAATATTGCATACATGCATATTTGTCAGGTGATTTCTAGTGCAAACTATTCAATAATCTATTTATGTTATCCAGAACAAAAATACTTCACACACTTTTGTGTTTTGTCTAATTGCAGGTGTATGGGACATTTGTACAATCCACATATGAAGATAAGGCAAAAGGAGAAGTTTAGGTTCTGTTCAAAAAGTCCTCTCACGTCACTTTTGGGCCAAGAGAAGATAGAGTCCAAGTCTCTCACGTTCTGGATTCAGATTCGGACTGCACAGACATACCTGACTCAAAACGGCAACAACTTTTTCATACGGACTCCGAATTGGGTGATTCTTTTTTTGTTGGAAACTAGATTTCGTGCTCTTTCCAACCCAATTGGATTCACCTTTAAATTCGTCCGGAGCATTGAGTTATGGTCGAAACAATCTGACGTTGCACCAGAATCCGAGTCAAACTACAAGTCCAAAGGTGTTGCATCACCTCCACTTGGGCCCATGAGCCTTGTACGACCTAGGGTTGGTTTTAGGCTGCCTTGGGACGTCCTCCCACCTCCTTGGCCGCCACCCCTTGCTCCTATATAAGTAGATCCATCTAGTAGCTTTTTCCTTGGGATTTGTTTAGTTAAAAGTTAGCCATTGCAACTTCGTGTACTTCGTTTGTGTCCAACGACCAGACCAAGACCGCTTACGGATCCCCACCACTATCAATACTTCATATATATTCGCAATATTCAGATTG